>NC_061088.1:8431726-8449226 GCF_015104395.2 Macrobrachium nipponense | reverse complement strand
AACGGTCGAAATGATGATGCCTTACTTGAGAAAATGTCACTGAATATTTAAAATGAGTCTTGGAAAAGTTCCAGATAGGATGATGAGTGGAAATCTTACTGTCATCTTAAGATATGTTTTGGAAATGTTTGTTTTCTGTTTTCAAAATGTTTGTTATGCAAGGAAACATTTCAGTGCAATGAGAAAATGTTAAAAAATGCAGATTATTAAAAGTGTCACATAGATGAGTAGAAATGTTTGTGATGTCTTACGATATGTTTGTGAAATGTTTGTTTTCTGTTTTCAAAATGTTTGTTATACAAAGAAACATTTCAGTGTCATGAGATAGCTTAAAATGCAGATT
This sequence comes from Macrobrachium nipponense, assembly GCF_015104395.2. Taxonomy (NCBI): domain Eukaryota; kingdom Metazoa; phylum Arthropoda; class Malacostraca; order Decapoda; family Palaemonidae; genus Macrobrachium; species Macrobrachium nipponense. Next base: position 8,448,883 of record NC_061088.1, on the reverse strand, counting down.
GTTAAAAATGTCACATACCTGAAGATGAGTGAAAATGTTTGTGTCGTCTTACGATATGTTTTGGAAATGTTTGTTTTCTGTTTTCGAAATGTTTGGGACGCTATAAGTCGTTCCCTTTCAACGCGAAAATGTTTACAGAGTAATGCGAAATTACATGTACGTGAAAAACATGAAAAGTTTATGATATGGTAATTTTTGTAGTTTGATATAAAAATGTTTGCTACATGACCAACAATGTTCAATAAAAGTCACGAAGATTTCCCTAATATAAGAAAATGTTTTTTAACGTTTTCTCCAATTTTGGCCAATGTTTGTCGCGAGGAATTAAGACATTTAAGATATGAAAAAATGTTTTGGCGTTATATGGGTATGCTTGTTTCTGTAATGAAAGGGTACTGTCTTAGTAGTCTAAAATATTATAGATTTTGATAATGGTTGAACATTACTGCTACAATCTTCCAGTAATAATAATAATAATAATAATAATAATAATAATAATAATAATAATAATAATAATAATAATAATAACAGTAGTAGTTGTAGTAATCAATACTATTACTTCAATTATAATGAGCAATACTATTATTTAATCTTCCAGCAATAATAATAATAATAATAATAATAATAATAATAATAATAATAATAATAATAATAATAATAATAATATCTCCCTCTCTGTCTCTATAAGCCTTTTTAACCCTCCTCTCACTATCTATATATGTTTACACCTCTTTCTCTCTCTCTGTCTATCTTATTTCCCTCCCCCCTCAATCTCTCTCTCTCTCTCTCTCTTAAACTTTCATCCCACCTCCTCTCTTTACCTTATATGTCTACATCTCTTTCTCCCTCTCTCTGTCTATATTACTTACTCCCCTTCCCCTTCTCCCTCCCCCACTCTCTCTCGCTCTCCCCAATCTCTCTCTCCTCTCTTCTTCTTTCTTCCGTCCTCTCTTTCCTTCTCTCTCTCCATCATCAACGCAGAGGTTTATTAGCTGTATTTTGAGACGTAAACCTCTATGAGGATCTACCGCTCTCCCTTTGATGTTGGACTCCTCAGCGAAAGAGAGAGAGAGAGAGAGAGAGAGAGAGAGCCAGCTGATGATGAGATACTTCAACTTCACTTTATTATACGCTGAAGCTTCTCAATGAACAACTTCGTGACGAGGGCAAATATGAAAAAAAAAAAATGAAAAGCGAATCGGGTTTGGCGTCATTTTATTTTTATATATATTTCATATTTCGTGTTTGTGTGTTCGTCAAAAAAGAAGGTTGCGCGCGTGTATACGTGGTGTGTGTGTGTGCGTCTGTATATATATAAAATATATCTATATATATATATATATATATATATATATACATACATATGAAAAGGTCAATCATAAAACCACACAACCATAACATTGTTATAAATAAAAAATAACCAACCAATGCCAATAAAATCAACCCATAAATTATACATCAACTAATATTACACACACACGCACACACCCCTATATATATATATATATATATATATATATATATATATATATATATATATATATATATATATATATATATATATATATATATATATATATATATATATATATATACGCATAATGTAGTATATCTCAAACATACGCTGAATGAAGCAGCGACCTACAGGAGGAGAGCAGCTGTCAATCAAGGGCGGGCCGAAGAGGACCCGGCTGACATTTCGTGGTCCCTGTCATCAAATTCGGCTCCATACCTTTGAAAGGAGATCGAAGGTTTAAAGATGATACCTTCCGGTACTGATGTGCTCACTAATAGCGACGTCTCGTTCAATTCCGCTGGTTTCTGTTCGAGGGCTTCGCGGTTTCTTAAGATTTTATTTATTAAGTATATTTATTATTATTCAACTGATTCTTTGCGTGAGTCAGAGAGAGAGAGAGAGAGAGAGAGAGAGAGAGAGAGAGAGAGATAGAGAGAGAGGAGAGAGAAGAGAGAGAAGAGCGAGAGATCATTAATATCACAGAAAATCTTAGACAACCACTCTTACTAGATACTGCAATACCTCATTCCCCAATAAACAAACAGAAGAGAGAGAGAGAGAGAGAGAGAGAGAGAGAGAGAGAGAGAGAGAGAGAGAAAATCATTAATATCACAGAAAATCTTGAACAACCACTCTTACTAGTTACTGCTATTCCTCATTCCTCAATAAACGAGAAAGAGATACACTCTCAGGAGAGATAGTAAATAACGATATACTTCCATTTGCCAGTGTTTACATAATCGCTCATTTTGACAGAGAGAGAGAGAGAGAGAGAGAGAGAGAGAGAGAGAGAGAGAGAGAGAGACCACGCACAAAGTCCCAAATCAATCAATTAATTTTACCCTCGTCATCAGCACCATCGTCTTGCCCATAACCGTAAAACCTGGCTGCTTAATATAGCCGTTCTTGGGAACCCCCTCCCCCCTCCCCCCACAACAAACTATATAAATTCACTAAAGCTTCGTCGTGTGGGAAGCCTAAGACGACACAATGGACGCTTTATGGGGCTTCACAAATTGATGGCATGGGGCATGGGGGCGTGAATATAATTAACTTTTTTTTTTGGGTGGGGGGCGGGTAGGCTGGAGGTTTGGGGTAGGTGTGAAAATTGATACAATATATAATTTTGATGCTTTATATATGGTTATTAAATGCCGCCCATGTCAGATAGTCACGTGACCTCATCGGTTTTATTTTTTATATGTTTTAAGATGAGTGATGTTTATGATACTATAATGGATATGTCTTTTTCTCTCAAAATTTTTGGGTTTTTAATATTAGTTCGTGACGAAATTGTTTCATAGGTAGACTGCGTAGTATTAAAAAAATCAAATAAATTATATATATATATATATATATATATATATATATATATATATATATATATAAATGAATAACTTGATCACGAAGTATATAAAACGTGATGCTATGTATAAATAAAGGTTTTTTTGCCACGAAGGAAAACAATGAAAAAACGAGTTAGCCGATACTTTCGGTCCTATTCGGACCCTTCGTGGCAAAAAAACCTTTATTTATATATAAATAAATATAAATATATATATATATATATTATATTATGATATATATATATATATAGATATACTATATAATATATATATATATATATATATGAGTGCCTGTGTGTATAGATATATAACATTTATAAATATATACACATATATACTGTATGCATATATTTTATACCTAAATATTGATAATATATATGTGTGTGTGTGTATGCTCAGAGAGAGAGAGAGAGAGAGAGAGAGAGAGAGAGAGAGAGAGAGAGAGAATTTTTGTTAACAATTATATTTAAAATCACTTGTAAAAAATCCCCTACTATTCGAAAGAGAGAGAGAGACACTTCCACTGGCATGCGTAAAATATTCTCTCCTGTTCGAAGAGAGCGCGAGAGAGAGAGAGAGAGAGAGAGAGAGAGAGAGACGCGAGAGAGAGAGAGAAGAGAGAGAAAGAGGGAGAGAGAAGAGAGAGATAATCTTTCCCTGCAAACGTAGATGAGCCACATTCTTCTACTCCTACAACCCTTCTCCCTTTGAGGTAGATGATCTCTATTCTTCTCTACTCATCTACAGCTTTTTTCTCTCTCTTTACTTTGAGGATCTACATAAAAGGTAGATAGATGAAGGTGATTCTTTTTATCTTCTTTGTATAATAAGTCTATTCTTTTTTAAAAATCGACTAAATATTCAAATATTCGTTTTGGTTTCCAGTGGTTTCTATTTTGGGCTTTATGGATCTTATTCTATTTTTATATTTACAAAATAATCTTTTATTACTTTTTTTGTAACATCACTTTCTGGTGATCTTTAAATGGAAAAATAAAGTCCACAGTAATAAATATATATATATATAGATTATATATATATAATATTATATATATATATATATATATATATATATATATATATATGTGTGTGTGTGTGTGTGTGTGTGTGTGTGTGTTTGTAGTATATTGCTTAATAATACTGATCAAGTTGGCAAGAGCTAATAGCATTTAGCAATATACTATATAATATACTACTGCGGAATTTATTTTTTCCAATCTTTTATTTATTTAGGTTTTCATGTATTTAAGCTTCGTAGTTTTTTGTATTTTCTACGGGATTAAAAAAATAAGAACGTACGTATGGAGAATATAAAATGAAAAGAGATAAAAAGCCGAAAAGGCCATTAGTAAGAAATAAAGAGAGAGAGAGAGAGAGAGAGAGAGAGAGATTTTATTCACAATGATATTATACCATTTTACACTCTTTGACGGTGAGTGAAAAATTCTCGCCAGTTCAACAAACTAAAAAGAGAGAGGAGAGAGCGAGAGAGAGAGAGAGAGAGAAGAGAAGAGAGAGAGGGAGAGGCGGGGGGTGGGGGGGGTGGTTTCAGTCTGCCCAAATTCAGGAGAAAGGAGCCTGGTAAAATGGGGGCAGACCCGATGATGTCAGCCCTTTCTCGGATACCTGTGGCGAACTATCAATGGAATAACTATTTATAGGACCTGGGAGGGGGGGGGGGGGGGTGAGGGGGGGGGAGGTGTTATAGGATCTAGGGGTATGGGGGAGGGGTCTGAAAGAATGATGAGTGGGCAGGGCTTAGTCGCCTATTAAAGGGGAAAGGGAGAAATTTCACAATATAGAATGTTATTTTATATTTTATATTTATATAAATATTTATATATATATTTTTCCCCCAGCTAGATTGAACAGTATTATAAATAGTGGGAGAGATGACTATGGACTCTTTGAGATAATTATTGTATATAATGTTAAGTGATCTCTGTCTTTCTCTTTCCTTATTATTTTTTTGGTAAGGCGTTCGTTAATATGTATAAAATGTGTCTAGCGTGGACCTCTGAACTCAGCCCAAACGACTAATGCCTATGGTAAGATTTCACAGGTTATTCTAAGCTAATTTATGATTCAACTCTGAGATAATGATTTTACATTGCTAAGTTTTCTACTTTTTTATGGTAAGGGTTAAAACGTAGAAAAGGTCTAGTGTGGACCTCTGAACTCAGGCAAGTCGATTAAAACCTTTATTAAACTGCACAAGATATTTGATCCTAGCAGCAACGTCTTTTTATAATCTGCCATCGGGACCAATTATATAAATCTTAATTTTGGTCGTAAATCGCAATATTAAAATGCTTATTATTCATATAATTATTTGTCGTAAGGTTCAACAATTTTTGCTTAATTACGAGAGCCGTGAAAATAAAATAGAATCAAGCATATTAAAGATGATTCACGACACACGAACTCATAAGTAAATTGGCAACAACGTCTTACCACGATGCTCCCAAAGCAGAAACTGTTTACAGGATTAACTACGGCTCAATTCCTCACTGTTTAATGCAGAAAGTAAAGTGGTAACGAGGTACTAAACTACGATGACGTACTGATATTGCAGCCAATTTCGTCCCCGGAGCAGCTTTCAAAATAGGGAACAAGAAGGATTATTTGCGCCTGTTCTAACGAAGGCGAGAAGGCCACCAGAGACTAACAGTGTCGTTTAATATATTCGGTACATCGTACGAGCAGGAACGTATATCATCAAGCGCATTTATGCCAACCTGATTATGGTGATTTTTCGAACGCGGTTAACGAAAGTAGATCCAACAAATATGGCTTCGAGATATTATAAAAAATACGTCAGAAAACGTACTTCTCTGACCCTGGGAAAATCAGTTATCTGTATTGATCTTTTCTTTATTCCTTTAAATCATTAGCTGAAAACCCTTGTGAACTGAGTCAACAGATTATAAACCTGAGAGAGAGAGAGAGAGAGAGAGAGAGAGAGAGAGAGAGAGAGAGAGAGAGAGAGAGATGTGTTTGTATAATACCATTCATACCATACATACAAAAATAGCATATGCTTCACTTCGCTATAACTGAGAGAGAGAGAGAGAGAGAGAGAGAGAGAGAGAGAGAGAGAGAGAGAGAGAGAATATCAATTACAAGCATTCATACATACACAAGTAACGTTTACTGCTCTTAAACCTGGTGCTAGGAAATGACACAATGTTGAATGTTGGCAAGAGAGAGAGAGAGAGAGAGAGAGAGAGAGAGAGAGAGAGTCACTTACTTATATTGCTACTAAACCTGATGCTAGGAAATGGCACACTGTCGGCAGCAGCAGCAGAGAGAGAGAGAGAGAGAGAGAGAGAGTGAAGTACGAGCATTCACACATACACAAATAACATATTTCACTCACGAGAGACACAAATCCGTTTTCCAAAACGAGAGAAAAATATAAATACTTCCCAACGGAATCTCTCATAGCCACTGAGATGTCTCCACCCCCATTATCCGGACGCCCCATTATCCGACAGATGTCTAATCCGGATGAGATGATCTTCCTGATAATATCCTCAGCGGATATTCCCTCCCCGAGGACTGATGGAGAGAAAAATATTCCTTCCTCTCCAATGCATCAAAGAAATAGTATCAGATCAAATGCCAGTTCTCGTCTACGTATCTGGATATATGTATATATATATATGTAATATATATGGTATATATATATATATATATATATATATATATATATATATATATATATATAATATATATATAGAGAGAGAGAGAGAGAGAGAGAGAGAGAGAGAGAGAGAGAGAGAGAGAGAGCATTTTATAATAGAGATCTTCCGGATTTTTTAAAGAATATTTTACCCTAAGTCGCCTGAAAGGAAAAAAGTAGCCATTGTTTTTATCTTTTTTTTTTATTTAAATATTATTGTTTATTATTTTACTTTTTTAGTCAGAAAGTGTATGTTGAGACAGGTATACCTAACCCCATAGAAAAGCGACCATTGGGGCGGACGCTTATGTATACATGCACATACGTATATACAAACATATCTATACACATGTGTTTGTTTTGTGCGCACAAACACACGCACATGTACAAATCAACGGGGCACATATTGTAGAGAGAGAAACAGTAATAACACGAATTTCTTATGGATGAAGTACTTGAGAGAGAGAGAGAGAGAGAGAGAGAGACTTGATTTTTCATGATTTCTCTCACATCCCACAACCTAAAGAGAGTGGTCCACCTCTCTCTCTCTCTCTCTCTCTCTCTCTCTCTCTCTCTCTCTCTAAATGGCTAGAAATAAATTTGATTACGTCTAACAACTACAAAGTTTTACAGTATTAAAAATTCTAAACCTCCTGCAAACGTCTGCAGTGTCAAACATACTAACCGTTTAGTAACTCAAACGTCTGCAGTGTCAAACATACTAACAATTTCGTAACTCAAACGTCTGCAGTGTCAAACACACTAACCGTTTCGTAACTCGAACGTCTGCAGTGTCATATATACTAACCATTTCGTAACGCAAACGTCAAATACACTAACCGTTTCGTAACTCAAACGTCTGCAGTGTCAAACATACTAACCGTTTCGTAACTCGAACGTCTGCAGTGTCAAATATATTAACCATTTCATAACGCAAACGTCAAATACACTAACCGTTTCGTAACTCAAACGTCTGCAGTGTCAAACACTAACCGTTTCGTAACTCGAACGTCTGTAGTGTCAAATATACTAACCATTTCGTAACGCAAACGTCAAATACACTGACCGTTTCGTAACTCAAACGTCTGCAATGTCAAACATACTAACCGTTTCGTAACTCGAACGTCAAATATACTAACCGCTTCGTAACTCAAACGTCTTCAGTGTCAAATATAATAATTGTTTCGTAACTCAAACGTCTGCAGTGTTAAATATACTACAGATCATACCGAATCTAAATTCCGGAAACATTAACACTCGCCAGTATGAAATCATATTTGAATTCTCCTCTTTCAATATGTAGTGATTTTCTGACGCTGAAAACAGAGCTCTCTAAAACAGCAGTATTTTTATATTCGAACTGATTTAATCATTTTACAAATTCTCGTATCTTTTCTTGATCTCAGCTGAGCCTAATTCCGTGAATAAAAGGATTCCAGTACGACGAGGAATAACCAAGATTCTGTGAGAATTCCGGAGCGTCCTAAATATTTGAATAGGAATAGAGAATTCCGAAAGAAACCAGACACTTTTCGCAGGAGCACTGGAACCTCTGGAAAGAAACATAAGCCCCTCAGGTGTACTAAACCCCAAGGGAGTGTCATGGAATTCCAGAGAGTGGAGAATTCTAAAAAGTCACAAGAAATTCCATGAGGAACAGGCGATTCCTGTCGAAGCACTGAACATCTTTGGAGGCAGGGATTCCAGGAAAAAGAGATAATCTCCGCAGAATAGAGAACTTCAAGAGATAGAGATTCCAGGAAAAGAGACAATTTCCATACAATACTGAACTTCATGAGAGGCTGGAATTCCAGGAAGAAGGGACAATTTCCGTAGAACACAGAACTTCACGAGAGAAAGGAATTCCAGGAGGAATACAGAATTCCAAGAGAGATGATGCAATCACCTCGCCCTCGAAATCAATGCCAGGACAGCCCGAGTATTCCAGGAAAGAAAGGGTATGCCAAGACAATCAGACAATTCCTGTAGGAGCACTAGAACACTGGACTCGAGGAGAGACGGGGGAATTCCAGGAGGAGCGCAAAATTCCAGTTAAGGTACTGGAAGGGTTAGGACAGCGAGGGGCGTAGACCTACGGTAACTCAGCCCTATCGAATTCCTAGAACTTGAGACGCTGTGATATTCAGGCCATCTGGATCAAGAAGTCACTGGTTCCAGAGATAATAGTGAGAGAGAGAGAGAGAGAGAGAGAGAGAGAGAGAGAGAGAGAGAGAGAGAGAGAGACCAGATAATAACCACACACTCAACGTTTTTGTCCTTGGAGAAATCATTTCCATTTCGCTTTTTTCTTGTTCTCCAACGAATTTTAAATTTATGCCCAATTTCCTTCAACGAGTGTGGAGGAGGAGTGGTTCCCAAATCAAGAAAATCTCTCTCTCTCTCTCTCTCTCTCTCTCTCTCTCTCTCTCTCTGGAAACAGTTTGTTATACCGAGGCTTCTTCCTGTTTTAATTGTCAGAGAAACATTAAAATTATTAGTTTTTTTTGCTCAAGTTTATACTGAAATGTCATCGTAATATCAGAGGTTAATACTACTTAGCATTGATGACTGAAATGATTGCTACATGTGCTTTCTCAAAATGATGGCATATACTTAAAGAATGAATTAAGATTTTAAAAATATGTATTTACTATTATTCCAATATGAGGAGTAGTTCCTGCAGAGATGATAAAAGAAATAGAGGATTTAACCCACCAGAATATAGGAACAAATATTCTAGTCTGCTCAATGAATTTATATATATATATTATATATATATATATATAGATATATATATATATATATATGCTTAAAAAATCACAGTAGATGCACCTGACTTCATAAATAAGCGAATACCACGGGAAAATGATAGTCAGAAATCCAAGCGCTTTCGTCTTTATTCAGACATCGTCAAGGAGCTACAAAAGTACAATTGGAGAGGAAGGTCTCAGGTACAAACAAGATCAGGAATACCAGATGGTTAATTATCAAAACAGGGTAAAAATTAAAAGGGATAATCCATGATTATCTTTATATCCACACGGTCACAAACTTAAACAGATTCTCGACCCTAACCGAAATTACAAAGCATCTTTACAGTCCAAAACATGTAAAAACTGAATATATTAATTTTGTTGCTTATATTTATCTACAACTTTTTTCATTATGAAAGTATCAAGTTTAAATAAACTAAGACTTAAATTTAGAACATTTCTATTATTTGATTTGATAAAACAAGATTCAATGATATTCCTTTTAACTGTGTCATTACATGGGACTAAGGCTCTTGCTTGACTCCAGTTAATAGGATGGTCTAAATCTCACATATGTACAAATAATGCATTCGATATTTGCCCAGTTCTCACAGAATATTGATGTTGCTTGAGACAGGCAAATCTCTTTCACAGCGTCTCAAGCAACATCAATATTCTGTGAGAACTGGGCAAATATCGAATGCATTATTTGTACATATGAGAGATTTAGACCATCCTATTAACTGGAGTCAAGCAAGAGCCTTAGTCCCATGTAATGACACAGTTAAAAGGAATATCATTGAATCTTGTTTTATCAAATCAAATAATAGAAATGTTCTAAATTTAAGTCTTGGTTTATTTAAACTTGATGCTTTCATAATGAAAACGTTGTAGATAAATATAAGCAACAAAATTAATATATTCAGTTTTTACATGTTTTGGACTGTAAAGATACTTTGTAATTTCGGTTAGGGTCCAGAATATGTTTAAGTTTGTGACCGTGTGATATCGATAATCCTGGATTATCCCTTTTAATTTTTGTTTTACCCTTTTGATAATTAACCATCTGGTATTCCTGATCTTGTTTGTACCTGAGGCCTTCCTCTCCAATTGTACTTTAGTAGCTCCTTGACGATGTCTGAGTAAAGACGAAAGCGCTTGGATTTCTGACTATCATTTTCCCGTGGTATTCGCTTATATATATATATATATATATATATATATATATATATATATATATATATATATGTATATATATTTATATATCTATATATATATATGTATATATATATGTATATGATACTACATACATATATATATCTATATATATATATATATTATACTACATACATACACACACACACACACACACACACACATATATATATATATATATATATATATATATATCTATATATATATGTATGTATATAAATTCATTGAGCAGACTATGAATATTTGTTCCTATATTCTGGTTGGGTTGAAATCCTCTATTTCTTTTATCATCTCTGCAGAACTACTCCTCATATTGGAATAATAGTAAATACATATTTTTTAAATCTTATTCATACTCTAAAGCACATGTAACAAGCATTTCAGTCATCAATGCTAAGTAGTATTAACCTCTGATATTACGATGACATTTCAGTATAAACTTGAGCAAAAAAAAAAAAAAAAAACTAATAATTATAATGTTTCTCTGATAATTAAAACAGGATGAAGCCTCGGTATAAAAACAAACTGTCTCCACAGAGAGAGAGAGAGAGAGAGAGAGTAGAGAGAGATTTCCTTGATTTGGGAACCACTTCTCCTCCACACTCGTTGGAGGAAATAGGGCATAAATGAAAATTCGTTGGAGAACAAGAAAAAAGCGAAATGGAAATGATTTCTCCGAGGACAAAAACGTTGTATATATATATGTATATATATATATATATATATATATATATATAGTATGTATGTATATATATATACATGTATGTATATACATATACACACACATTATATATATATATATATATATATATATATATATATATATATATATATAATATATCCGAAAGAAAGGACTAGGTCCTTAACTTGATAATAAGAAAAAGGATTAACATTAATCATAACAAAATGAGCGAATATCAGATCCTAAATTGATAAGAGAGAGAGAGAGAGAGAGAGAGAGAGAGAGAGAGAGAGAGATGAGAGAGAGAGAATTACATCCTTAAACTGAATAAGAATTTAGAGAGAGAGCCTCATCTAAACCCAACAATGAGAAAGCAAGAAACTTAGCTTTTTTACCAATGAAAGAATATAATCATTACTTTCATGGGGAACCTTTCATAAAAGTAGACAGTAACCTATTTACGTTAAACGAAATCCAGACAAGACATAAAGGATGGAACCTAGAACTGAAGAGATACAACACATCCCACTGTGGGAACTTCCTTACATACAAGATATGTGACACGTGGAATAAACTGCCACCAGAAGTTGTAAACAGCAACAGTGTGGAAGAGTTTAAAGGAAAGCTAAACAAAATCATTAGGAGGACACTGTGAATGAACAGTAAAACCTGCTCCTACGGATAAGGGAGCACACGATGTCTCCTCTTAGGATGGACTAACAAGTCTTTGAGACATCATCATCCTTGTAAAATGCTATTTAGTCATTTCACCTCACGAGCTAATTAGAAATGAAGCTGGTCGAATATTACTGCAATTTTCTTATAATTTTTTTTCATTCGTTTTCATTTTAGCATTTTTTCTTCTTCTGAGTCCAGCCATTTCTTATTTTTTCACTATTTAAAATTCTTTATTATTTATTTTCTTTTTTCTTTTCCTGTGAGTCCAACCTTTTGTTTATTATTAAAAAAATTTTTTTTAGACCTCTTTGGGTCCAACCTCTTTTTTTTTTATATTTTTAAAAAAAATTTTTATATTATTATATATAAACATTCTCAAACTTATTTCTTCTTATCTTTTTCAATATTTTAAGAAGAGTTTTATATTCTTAGAAAAATGGAATGAATCTTCGTGAAAATAGAGATATTTTGAGAATTTCAAAAAGCTATAAAAAAAACTGTTTTATAGTTTTGAGCCAAATAACTTTTCAAGATTTTCTAAAAAAAAAAGAATAATAAATAATCCTGAGGGATTTTTTCAAATACAATTTTTCATGAAATCAAAAAAATATTTATGAGAGGAACACAATCTTTTAGACCCTCTCCCGTCACCTGGATTGGATAGTGCAATGAAACTGAGAGAGAGAGAGAGAGAGAGAGAGAGAGAGAAGATAAAATAAAGAGAAATAGAGAATTCACGATAGTTCGAAACGCCGCGTTTGGACTGACCTCAAAGGTCTTGGCAATTCTTATCCCCGAGGTCACAAAAGGAAACGGCATTTAAGATTTATGGGACAAGGACAGAAGAGAGAGAGAGGAGAGACGAGAGAGGAAAGAGACCTGAGGATTTGAGAGGATGGGAGAGTGGAGGATAGAGAGAAGAGTGGGGGAGAGAGAGGGATGCTTGGTAGAGAAGTAAGAGAGAGGGGAAGGGGGCAGAGAGAATGGATAGAGAAAATGAAGAGAGAGAGAGAGTTGTAGGAGAGAGAGACTGGGGAAGAGAAAGAGGTGATGAGAGAGAGAGAGAGACTGGCCTGGCCTAACAACACACGGCATATTTTCAACAAATTTGAAAATATGGATCCCTTAAAGTGGGTATTATTTTAACATAAAAGTAATGATGTCGGTGACTATAACGTTTTCTTTCTCTCTCTCTCTCTCTCTCTCTCTCTCCTCTCTCTCTCTCTCTCTCTCTCTCTCTCTCTCTCTCTCTCTCATAGTTCAAATCCCTTTACACAAAAGTAATGATAAGAACGAAAATGAACAGTTCTTCTCTCTCTCTCTCTCTCTCTCTCTCTCTCTCTCTCTCTCTCTCTCATCGGGTAAAAGCAAATGGGCTCTTTGAAAGTTTGCCCCCCCCCCGCCCCCCCCCCCCCCAACAACACCCAACCCCGCAAACCCCTCCTTTCATCATTTCGAGACGTTGTTAAAAGTTGCCTTTCGTCACGAGGCTGACAGACTCAAACTTTGCAGGGAAGACTATCACTGCCTCCACCTGAAGGCTCACGCACAGACAGACAGACAGAGAGAGAGAGAGAGAGAGAGAGAGAGAGAGAGAGAGGCTCCTGAAAGAGGGAAACAGCCAGACAGGCGCCAGGTGGTCTACTTCGATGATTGATGCCACTTACGGGAGCAGAAGAAGAAGAAGAAGAAGAAGGAGAAGAAGAGGAGGAGGAGGAGGAGGAGGAGGAGGAAGAGGCTATGCTTGCGAAAAGTAATGAAGCATCTGGTGAAAGATATCTCTGTCAAACCGAGCGGGAGATAATATGGCAGTTAAATACATGCATACGCATAGATAATACATGCATACATACAAATACACATAAAGTAACAGATATACATACATGACTAAAGTACATTTAATACTTATTTGTTTAGAAAATCAAAACAGTCAACGAATTTATGCAGACGAGTGAATATTTTCCGCATTCATACTCTGCTTCTTGTCCTAGACGCAAAATTAATTTAACAAAAAGGCTTCAATTGTCTTCTAAAACTTACCCTACAAATCGGATTAGAAAAAAATAATATATAATATGTATTTGTAATTGAAAAGATAAAAAGTTTATAAATTTTATATTACGCAATAACGAAAAGGCTTAGAAAAATAATAAATAAAATTGATTTTTTTTTTTTTTAAGACACTTCTGAGATTCCTAGGGTACACAGAGGCGATGCCAAAACCATAGGGGCGATTTCTCACTGACATCAAATAGAGAAGTAAGATTTACGGACAAAATCGAGCCCCATTTATATGTATATATATATATATATATATATATATATATATATATATATATATATATATATATATATATACCATACATGACTGCAAAATATTTTCTGTTTGAACAAAATTCCATCAGGTAATAAAAAGAGACCATAAGAACGCATTTACTTTCTACATTTTGGCGTTTTTATGGGCTCCTTGTATTAGACAGACACTCTCACACTTATTTACATAGTATATAAGTAGATAGTCAACGGACAGATTGGATAGATGACCAGATAGCAGAATAGACGAACGGAAAGAGATAGTTCACGTAAAAACAGACTTTACTCAACGATATACAAGTCAAGACTTCAATGCTGAAATTCCACGCCCCGACTTCGGCAAAATATTTATTACCAGAAAACCGACCGCTATCTGACTATCTTGTTATCAGGCGATAACATTCAGTGTCAGACGATATAACATTCGGTGTCAGGCGATAACATCCAGTGTCAAATAGCCCGGGAGAAATTAATTGGCAGAGCGAAGATAACCCCGAGGGACGAATGGAAACAGATCAATTAGCGAAATATACAACGTTACGTAAAAAATCCCAGTTTTGTTTTATAACCGCAGTTTGTGTTGACAAAAACATGGCAAAATATGTCATTTGCATTTACACGACCCGTAAGTATATCGACAAAATAGGACGAAATATATAGTAATTCTTAAAAAATGTTTTGAATTTCATTTAAATTCATATGCTCCGTACATACACTGACAAAAAATATGGCAACATACTATATATCAATTCTTAAATTTCATAAAAATTTATTTGAATGTCATCTGAATTCATATCGACAAAATAGGATGAAATATACAGTAATTATTAAAAATGTTTTGAATTTTATTTGAATTCATATGCTGCTCAGTGGATACATTGACAAAAATATGGCAACATATATGTCAATTCGTAACATTGATTTGAATGTCATCGGAATTCATATTGACAACATAGGACGAAATATAGAGTAATTATCAAAAAATATTTTTAATTTCATTTGAGTTCATATGCTCCGCAGATACATTGCCAAAAATATGGCAACATCCATATCAATTCGTAAATTTTATAAAAATTGATTTGAATGTCATCTGAATTCATATCGACGAAATAGGACGAAATATATAGTAATTCTTAGAAAATATTTTGAATCTAATTTCAATTCACACGATCCGTACATACATTGACAAAAATATGGCAACATATATATCAATTCGTAACATTGATATGAATGTCATCGGAATTCATATTGACAAAATAGGACGAAATATATATCAATTCGTCAAACTGACAAATTATTTAGGTCATCTAGGAAAATCCTGACTTTAAAAAGCTACAAGAAATATTGTAAAATAAACTAAATTATATCTCATATGCCCCGAGAGGTGTTAACAAAATTTGGCAAAATCTACCGATTTGTAAAAGTGAGAAATTACTCTGAATATTAAAGAAAATATTGACTTCGGGTGGTGATGCAATCTTCGGAAAAATAATATAAGTATATTTGTCACCCTCATAGAGGTGTTGACAAAATATGGCAAAATGTATCTTAATTCGTGCAGATGAAAATTTATTTTGAACATAAGGAAAAAATGACTTTAGATGCTTAGGAAAATTTTAGAAAAAAAAAAAAAAAAACCGAAAACGCATTTTGAGTCGTCAAAAGGAGACGGAAAGTTACTTGTAACATTTAATGAAATCTAAAGTAATTTGAAGGAATGTCACTTTAAGTGACGGAAATAATAATAACTATAATATTACTAATAATCTTGAACATTACTGTAATAAAAAAAATTGCGTATTACAAACACGAACCCCAGGTTACGCAGAATTAGCAACAAACAAGCTCCCTCTTTGTGACCAGTAGAATACGCCAGTGAATAGACTGCGTAAAGCGCGTATTTACAAGCCCAGCTAATAACGGAGAGGAGAGGAATCCTGTGAATACCTCATCGAGGTCGCTCTGTCATGTGCGATAAGGGAAACTAACTTAATACGAGTTTATCTTCGTCTCCGTATATTTAAGCAGGGAGCGAATTCATTCTTGCTCTAAGCTGATGATGGCGACGCCGCCTGAATTTCAGGTGTTATCGGTTTTGTCTGCTGTTTCCTCTTATTTATTCATTTATCAACCTGTCCCTATTCCTTGTTTCCTCTTTCCCGACGCCTCCTGAATTTCAGGTGTTATCGGTTTTGTCTGCTATTTCCTCTTATTTATTCATTTATCAACCTGTCCCTATTCCTTGTTTCCTCTTTCCTGACGTCTCCTGAATTTCAGCTGAAATTTAAATAAAGAAAGGAAAGAAAAGTTTTAGAAAAATCCAGTATAACCGGTATATACAGCGCTTAAAAAAAAGACTATGCCATCGTCGACACTAACACCGCCCCCCCCCCCAAACCGACCCCTTATCCCTCCCCCCCGCCCAAAAAAAAAAGAGGGACCATGACCCCTCTACCTAAAATCTAATCAACCCTTCCCATCCCAGGGCAAAATTGCGGTGGAATCCGCCAATAACTTTCGGAATTATCTTGTGTCGTGACAGACAGACAGACATACGGACAGAAAGACAAATAGAGGTACAGTCCCACAGATAGACACGCACGCACAAACAAACAGGCAAAGGCGAGTGTATGTGAGCGTCGCCGGTCACCTTGAGATATGCATTTCCGGGTTACACAGAAGGAGTGACCTAACATACAGTAATTCGACTTGATTTGACCCTGTCTACCGGTGCCTGGGTGGGGGAGGGGGGGGGGGGGTGTAAGAATACTATCACCGGAGTCCAGGCGTGTCGTAAAAGGCAACTAAAAGGACAGCTGTTACCTTCCAGTCTTACTTTTTTGAGTAAAAGTCAAGGCCAACTGCCAATAACTGGAAACTGCTGCCTTGTGCTTGTGACTCATTAAGAGAGGAACGACCTAAGGTATTCATTGATTGATTGATATTCAGTCATCTGACGTCGCTTAGGC
>NC_061088.1:8404226-8416726 GCF_015104395.2 Macrobrachium nipponense | reverse complement strand
AATATTCTTGTTACTAAAATGTAATAAGCTGGGTAACAAATTTATAGATCCTACCCATTTTTTTTATATAATAAACATTCTTTTTGATTTATCATTCAAACAGTTTGGTAACAAAATAAAATATCTTCATACATTCACTACAATATCTTAAGTATCTCCACCTATTCATCAGCATTGTCCATTGTGTCATCTAGAGGAACGAAACATAAACAAAAAAATTCGAAAAACAGCCAACAGAAAGGTGACCTAGAATCGCTATTGCTTTGTCCCTCCCTGCAATCTTCACGCTACCAATTTTTATGCGTATAACACAACAATTCTTGCCGAATTCATCATTTAAACATTTGGGTAATAAACTCGTCAAATCTTCGTATATTCTCTAAAAAGTCACTTCAGTCCATCGGCATTTCCCCCATCGAGAACGAGACCAAATAACAAAAAAATCGAAAGAGAGAGAGAGAGAGAGAGAGAGAGAGAGAGAGAGAGAGAGAGAGAGAGAGAGAGAGAGTCAACAAAAAGGTGACCCAGAATCATCATTGCCTCGTACCAATCGGCGTCCTCTTCTTCTCCCAACTGTCATTGTTATTCCAGGAAGTCGGGGTCCAGCCAGGGATTCGGAACTGCGTTTGGTGAGAGAGAGAGAGAGAGAGAGAGAGAGAGAGAGAGAGACCTTACCTTACAGACCTTACATCTTGTTCGGGTTGCCCCAGGTCCCTCAGTGTGAGGCACCTCTAATGTCTACCAGAGAGTTGCTAGTACATCTTCCGGTATATTTTGCATCTTCCAAATCTTGGATGGTCTGGGATGCAGTTTAGATATTTGTCGAGCTTATTCTTAAACACATCTACGCTCACTCCTGATATTCCTCAGATGAGCTGGCAACGCATTGAATAGACGCTGCATTATCGATGCTGGTGCGTAGTGGATTAATGTCCTGTGTGCTTTCCTTATTTTTCCTGGTATAGTTTTGGGCACTATTAATCTACCTCTGCTTGCTCTTTCTGATATTTTTAGTTCCATGATATTTTCTGCTATTCCTTCTATCTGCTTCCATGCCTGAATTATCATGTAGCGTTCTCTTCTCCTTTCTAGACTATATAATTTTAAGAATTGTAGTCTTTCCCAGTAGTCTAGGTCCTTAACTTCTATTCTAGCTGTAAAGGACCTTTGTACACTCTCATTGTGCAATATCCTTTTGATAGTGTACCATATCATATTGCAATATTCAAGTGGACTACGAACATATGTTTTATAAAGCATAATCATGTGTTCAGCTTTTCTTGTTTTGAAGTGCCGTAACAACATTCCCATTTTGCTTTACATTTTGCCAACAGAGTTGCTATTTGATCATTGCATAACATGTTCCTATTCATCATCACACCAAGGTCTTTAACTGCTTCCTTATTTGTGATGGTCTCGTTATTAGGTCCCTTATATGCATATAGCTTTCTTTCTCTGTCTCCATAATTTATTGATTCAAATTTATCAGAGTTAAATACCATCCTATTTACCTCTGCCCAATCATATACTTTGTTAAGGTCTCTTTGTAGAGCGTTTCCCTATCGTTCATCACAAGTAATTTCTCTACTTATTCTTGTGTCATCTGCGAAACTACTCACTACCGAATCCTTCACATTATTGTCTATGTCTTCAATCATAATAACAAACAGTATTGCAGCTAACACCGTACCTTGCGGCACACCGGATATTACCTTGACTTCATCCGATTTCTCGTCGTTTGCAATAACTATCTGTTTTCTGTTGTGTAAAAATTCTTTTTAACCATCTTCCTACTTTATCCACGATATTGTGTTTTCTAATTTTCTTCGCTAATATATTATGGTCTACTTTATCAAAAGCTTTTGCAAAGTCTAAATAAACCACATCTGTTTCATTTCCGCTTTTCATATTTTTGAATATGTTCTCACGGTGGACTAACAGTGGGTTTGTGTACTTTTTCCGGGTACGAAACCATGTTGTCCTTTATTAAACAAATTATTTTTTATTAATGTTTCATAATATTTTTCTTCCATTACCCTTTCAATTACCACTTTCATAATATGTGATGTTAGACTCACAGGCCTATAATTACTTGCCTCTAGTCTTGATCCACTTTTGAAAGTAGGGGTAATATCTGCTAATTTGTGCTCCTCATAAATCTTGCCTGTATCTACACTTTGTCTTAATACTATTGCAAGTGGCTTTGCGATAGAATGAACTACTTTCTTTAACAAAATAGCAGGAATTCCATCAGGCCCTGCAGCAGCTCCATTTTTAATTCTTCAGTAAGCCTAAGACTGGGCACAATATCAGCTTCATTAATATCTATGTCAGCTAAATATTCACTATTTTCATCCCTTACTTCTATATCATTATATTCTTCATTAATCTATTCTAGGGGTGAATTCTCTCTTATATCGTTCTGCCAGTATGTTGCAAATTTCCTTTTTTTCATTCGTTAATCTCCCTCAATTCTCAGAGGGCTATTTCTATTCTTCTTTTATTCATCTTCTTCGCATATGAGTATAATAGTTTTGGGGTTTTGCTTGATATTTAATAGGGTTTTTTCTTCCAAGTCCCGTTTTTCATTTTTCTTTTGATTGTATAATCTTTTGTTCTGCATTTTCTATCTTACTTTTTAGTTCTATAACTTCCATGCATTTTTTTCTTTTGCAAGACCTTTTTTCCACTTTCTGATTTTCTGGAACAAGATCCTTCTGTCTCTTGTATGCATGAACTGAATTGTTTACTTTTCTTCTTCGGTATATATTTTTTTCCACTATTTCCTCCAATATTTTATATAATATCTCCGTATTTACCCTTATGTCATCACTTACGAATGTATATCCCAATCTTTGTTTAATTCTTCATTAATTTCTGACCATTTTATATTTTTTATTTTTTACTGTAGAAGTTGTATTTTTCCATATCCTTCCCACTTTTTCATTTCTTGCTTATCTCTATTTTCACTTGCTTTGTTTGGAATGAAACTGTTAATTCTATGACATTATGGTCTGAAATATTCGCATTATAAACTATTATTTCTTTAACATAATTCATCTCGTTCACAAATACTAGGTCTAAAGTAGTTTTTCCTTTCTTGTTGGCAGGTGATTTATTTGTTGAATGTGTATTCTAGTAGCATATCTAATAGCTTTTTCAAATTGCCTCTTATCTTCTGCACTACTATTACTCTCTTTTTTATATGTATAAGTACAACCACAATCTCCTATTCGTTCTTTCCATTCTACGAAAGGAAAGTTGAAGTCACCAGATAGGAGAATAGTCCAGTTCCTTGTGATTTCTACATATATCATCCAATTTTTCAATTATTAAGTCAAACTCTTTAGTATTAGGAGGTCTATATATTACTATGTTCATCAATTTTTCAGATTCAAATTCTACCGCTATTAGTTCACATTCTGAGTTACTATATTTCTCATATATTTTTCCTTGTTTTTTTGTCTTTCCCATATATTGCGTTCCCCCTTGATTCCTATTTTTCTATCTGATCTATAAGTTTGGAACCCTTTTATTTGATAATCATTCCCAGTCTCTTGGGAATACCAGGTTTCACTTATATTCATTATATCTATTTTCTTTTCATTTTGGTTAGTTCTTCTAAGTACTCTATTTTTCTTTTTGAGTTACTCGTAACTAAACCCTGCGCATTCATCACTATGATGGTTTGCGTGTTTTCTCCTTCATTTAATACTGGTAGTAATAAGGATTTTCCCATGTCTCTTTCCTGTTCTGGTATGTTGTTCTTTTGTTTTTTTCATTTCCAGAAATTCTGACATTAAAAAATCCAACTTTTCCATAATATTTGATCTTCTTCATCATAATTATTCATTTTGTGTCTGAATCTGCAATTTTTCTCCGTTTCTGCAATATCCTCGTGGCATAATAAATACAGTTATTATCTCTTGAGTAGAATTTCGGAGCTGATGCTTTGAAATTTTTTGCTGACACCTCTGCTATATCTCATTGGTGGTTTGCTTTTCTCTTTTACCTGATATTCTTGATTTCTCTCTTATTTGTTTCTTTCTTATTTTGGATTTTATTACTTGGTTGGTTATTTATTTGATTATGATTCATGGCTACAGGGTGCATATATTTGCATTTTTTGTCGAACTACATCCTTTTCCTTCTTTTAGGTTTTTACATATTTTTGGATGCAGATCTCTGCAATCATCCCCATATCCATCTAAGTATGCACATTTACCATATATTTCATAGTTTTGACATATCTTAGGATGTTTGTAGTAACATCTTTCTCCAAATCTGCAATTCCCTCTTTTCAAAAGGTTGCAGATTTTGTCTTTCTTGTCTATATTTTCCTCTTTTCCCGTCATTGTATAGATCTGGGTAGAGCCTCTTCGGGATTTGCTTTTCTGTTGTCATATCGTAATTTATTTCTTCGTAGGTGTGCTGCTTTATTGCCTCATATGTAGTATCAATGAGTATCTCAGCATCCATACTTTTATCTTGTTCTTTGTTTTCCTTATTTTTTTCTGTCATTTCATTTTTGTTTACTTCTCTTCCTTCCGTTTTCCTCTTCTTCTTTTTCTTCTTCTTCTTCCTCCTTCTCTTCTCTTCCATCCTCAACTATTTGTACATTCAATCTTGATTTAATAACATTGTCTATCCATGATAGACATGTTGAACAAAAAATTCTTGTATCTTTTCTCAAATCTTGTATTACCTCAGCACTGTGGATGGGTCGGAATGTTGCATGCAGCACATTTTCTGATTAGGTTTTGTGGATTGACTATGCTATACCAAACCTTACACAGTTTGCATGCTTTTGGCATTCTTTTTCCTAATGACAATCTTAGGATATTCACAAGATTCACCTATTCATTTTCTTTGTCGGAATATGTTGGTTTATGTATATTTTCTTATGAGTCTCTGACCACTTGGATTTTATTTGGAACTTCTTCAATTATTTTCAAGATATTTTCATTAGATTTGTTCCAGTTTGAAGGATTATATCCTTCTAATATATCTATGAATGCTTTTGTATCTTTTTGGTTAGGACTGTTGCTGATTTCATAGATGAGAAATGCCAGTTCCCTTCCTGCAGAGAGAGAGAGAGAGAGAGAGAGATTGGACGTCCTGCATGATTGAATACTGTCTCCGTGATTGGTTCTGTGGTGTGTGTGTGTGTGTATATATGCACTGAGGGTACATGTTTCTAACCGTACGTGCGTGCGTGTGATTGGTCGAACACACACACACACACATACGTACACGTACACATGCATGCTTTCATAGCTGAATCAGTGATGGATGATACCTTTTTCAGGAAGCTGAATACATGCAAATATGTGTAGTGTGTGATTGTTCAGTCTTGTTGAATTCTACTATTTTTTTAAGTCGTTTTTAATTTTGATTGGGGATAATGATTGAAGGAGAAATGATGATGATAATAATAATAATAACTAATAATAATAAAAATAATAATTGATAATAATAATAAATAATAATAATAATAATAATATTATTATTATTATTATTATTATTATTATTATTTTATTATTATTATTATTATTATTATTACTATTAGTATTATATATTATTATTAAAAATGATTATTATTATTAGTTGTCTTAGTCGTAGTGATTTCCATAATTATAGTCGCAATATTATCAATATCAGCAGTAACAACATTCATAACTATTAAATTATTATGATTATGTAAATACATACACACACATACATATATATATATATATATATATATATATATATATAATGATATAAGTACTACATACACACACCACACACACACATATATATATATATATATATATATATATATATATACATATATATTATCATATATATATATTTATATATATATATCTATATATATAATATATTATATTATATAATATATATATACTATATATATATATATATATATATATATTATAAAAATATAGAATCGACCAGACTTCTCTTTCACATCTACCCTGCTGCTGCCTCTTGCACGCTCTCCTTCAAGTCAGTCTCTCTCTCTCTCTCTCTCTCTCTCTCTCTCTCTCTCTCTCTCTCTCTCTCTCTCTCTCTCCCTCTCTAGGAGGTTTAATCAGGTCTAACACTCATTCGCGACCTGTTTTACTTGATACGTTTACACCAGGACGAGACAGGTGAGAACATCCTTGGCTCGGGAATTCTTGGCCTAGCGTAGTTTGTACCAAGATCCTAATCTAGACATGCTCCTTCTATTGGGGTTTTATAAGCGCGCGCGTGATTGTGTGGGTGCTCTCACGTGGGCAAACACATTCACACACACACATTCACTCACACACGCACACATATACACTCACACACAGGTCGATTTCAAAGTATAAGTTCGCTTAAATGGAAGTTCGAAACGCTTCGAGATTCGGGTTCGGATAAGTCCGTTGTCGACAGTACTAGCGCAATTCGAAATGGACGCCCCATATTTTCGAAGTTGGAAATGAACTAGAGTTTAAATTCAAGCCATACAACATTTTTTATTACCTTAATTAAGCTTTCATCAAAAATGTAACTAAAATCAGGTCATCATAATTTGACATTCGATGTTGAAATTCAAAACCGTAATGTTTCAGAATTCAAGTCCGAAGCGCTTTGAAAATCGTAAACAAAACATACCAAAACTGATCGAACTTTGCGACGCGAAACGGAACATATGTTGCAGTTAAAGCAACTCCGAATTAAAAAAAAAACTGCAACACAATTTTTGTAATTACCATAATTAAGTTTTCATCAAAAATGTAACTAGAATTGGGTCAGAATTCAAATTCGATGTTGAAATTCAAAACAGAGATGTTTCAGAATTCAAGTCCGATGCGCTTCGAAAATCGTAAACAAAACACACCAAAACTGTTCGAACTTTTTGTCTCTAGGCGCAACATAATTCAGTTCAGCGTAACCCAGAATACAAAATTTAAGCTCATGGTCGTGAAAACTAAAAATATATAACATATAAAATAGAAAAATAAAAGACTGCAACGCACATAAAAAACAAAATCGAATCGAGAGCGACGTCGTAACCAAGTGAAACTGTTCCTCAAAGTCTTGTTTTGACGGCGCCAAGCTTCCCGGAATCCATTATTACGGCTCGAGAGAGTGTACTACTACACTAAGGGTTTTCTGGGAACAGCGCTGCAGCCAACGTGGATTATTATATAACAAATTCTTGTAAGAAAAGTAGATAGATATATACAAACGCCAACACGGTCTGGACAAAGATGGTAGGCTGGACAAGATGTGAAATATTATCATTGTTTTTGTTGTGCGAAATCTTCTGTGTTACAAAGAGAGAGCATAGGCCTATAATGCCATAGTTCAATTTGATTTTCTTCTTCTGTTTAGAGATTTTAGTAAATCTTTTTGATTCCAACCTTCTGTCTATAGTTAAAGTTTCAGTTATTCGTTATGGGGCTATGATTTTCACTTATCCGTTTGTATTGTTTAAGTTATTGTATTCTCCCCTATTACAGCTGTAATTTTTATAATTCTATATATTTACTAGAAACTCTTCAAGTTCAAACGCAGATGCAATGCATTCCTACCCTAATACAATTCCAGTATTTTATAGTGTCCTTTCAATTTTAATCATTTATTTATTAATTTTCTAATTTATCTTTTTTTTCTAATAGCTGATCTCTTCTTTCTGTATTTCCTATTACCATCTGTTACCTCTTTCGAACGAACACCGGATTCTTTGTTAAACTGAATTTCAGGTCAGTGGATCATGTGGATTCATTCCGTGTGGAAAGGGTTAGTCTTCGAATAATAATAATAATAATAATAATAAGAATAATAGTAATAATAATAATAATAATAATAATAATAATAATAATAATAATAATAATAATAATAATAATAATAATAATAATATTACCAACCTTTATAAATAAAATACAACAACAATATTAATATAATAAGAAGTACTACCTTTATATAATAATAATAATAATAAAAAGATAATAATACTGTTAAAAAGGATGGCAGAATTAAGCGAGTTGATTTTATATATTGTTTTTTCTAAATAGAAAAAAACAATATATAAAATCAAACTCGCTTAATTCTGCCATCCTTTTTAACAGTATTTGCCTAAAAGAGGGTCTTCTACCAAAATAATGATAATGATAATAATAATAATAATAATAATAATAATAATAATAATAATAATAATAATAATAATAATAATAATAATAATGAACTATCCACCTTTATGAAATAAACAACTGTAATAAAATAATAAAGAAATGTCAACCTTTATGATAATAATAATAAATAATAAAATAATATACTAATAATAATAATAATAATAATAATACCTCCCCATTGTAAAGTTGGTGCTTTGGAATCTCTTATTTTTCATTAAAATAACACAAGTAATTCTAGTATAGCTACTTCGAATAAATCATTGTTTTTTATGACACACTCCTCCACCTTTATCATTCTCTCGGGAGGAGGAGGAGGAGGAGAGGAGGAGGAGGAGGAGGAGGAGGAGGAGGAGGAGGAGGAGGAGGAGGAGGAGAAGCAATTTGCTGGATGAGGAAACACCAATTGAAAGAACGAAGGAAAAAAACATGAGTTTCAAATGTAGCAACAAGTGAATTTCTGGAAGTGTCATCGACAAGGCGTTCATCTGCCACGAAATGATATGAAAAGTCGTCCACATCTTTTCGAGAAATACCAAAGAAAAGGGAGGCTTGAATTCTCCGTTGTTATCGTCGCTCCGACGAGGAACCTTTTCGTTCGGGTCTGTTTTTGAATCGCGTGGAGATATGTTTGTAAACAGGAAATAATCTTATCTTGTTAAATGGGCGATTTGTGAATTGGCTGATATGTCTGTTATTATATAATAATAAGCCAATATATTTAATATATATATATATATATATATATATATAAACTTAAAGGCCTGGATATTTAAAGGAAAACACGTTTAATAAACACAAAGAAAAAATTCTCGTAGACGCCATGACCTTTTATCTTATTTATTTTTTGGCTAAAAGTCTTAGTATAAAATTTATTTATATACTAATTTATTTGTTGGGTTCAAGTCTTGTTCCTAAACAGCCGGGTGACATACTGACCTCAGCTAAATGTGTCAAAATGTAATTACTTTGAATATAACACCTTAATAACCTCCGATTTCTTTTAAGGTGGGTTATAACAAATTATATATAGATATTTTAAAATCAACAATAGCGCTATTAATATCGCCAATATATATAAAAAAAATCATCAATAAGAAATGAAGATAATGGGAAATGCTATACATTCCGTAAGAGATCATTACGTGTAAATAAATTTGAAAGATTTTAAGGTTTGAAAATGTCAAGAAAAATGTATAAAAATTGTAATAACTCGTAAACCACTCAACCAATTTGCTTGAAAATTTTCATGGTAATATCGTTAATTACCTTTAATAATTAGGAAAAGTTTGAAACGATTTGAAGTAATTCCTAAATCAACATCTTGCTAAACAACAACGCAACTGAGCTTTTTACGGGCTGCTTGATGAGCAAGAGCCCGTGCTGGCAAATTGGCCAGCTCAGTCAAAAACAACAAGCAACCAGCGTCCACCTATTGATGTATTGTATCTGGAGACATCAGAGTAAAATAACTTCATTGGCGAAATGAATAGAAGAAGAAGAAGAAGAAGAAGAAGAAGAAGAAGAAGAAGAGGAGGGGAGGAGGAGGAGAAAAAGAAGAAGAAGGAGGAGGAGGACGAGGAGGAGGAGGAGGAGGAAAAGAAGAAGAAGAAGAAAAAGAAGAAGAAGAAGAAGAAGAAGAAGAAGAAGAAGGAGGAGGAGGAGGATGAGGAGGAATAGGAGAAGAAGAAGAAGAAGAAGAAGAAGAAGGAGTTTCCTAGTCATTTACCGAGAAAGTCGAGCGAATTCTTTTCGCTCGTTCTAATTCGTCCCCCGCCTCCCCACCCCCCAACGTCTTTTCGAAGTCGCCGAAAGTCACGGGCCCCATCTGAGAACGTCAGCTGGTTCATCCACCTCTTCCTCCTCTTCCTCCTCTTCTTCTTCTTCTTCTTCTTCTTCTGCAGTTTTCCATCACTCTTAGTCCTCTTCTTTAACTCCTCTTTTTTATATATATTTTTTTTCACTCCGCCCTTTCACTTTCTCTCAAGAAGCCTTTCTTTAAAAGGACTCTGGTATAACTAGGTCACACACGAACACCTGACCTTACAGACCTTACAGACCTTACATTTCGTTCGGGTTGCCCCAGGTCCCTCAGTGTGAAGCGCCTCTAATGTCTACCAGAGAGTTGCTAGTACATCTTCCGGTATATTTTGCATCTTCCAATCTTGGATGGTCTGGGATGCAGTTTAGATATTTGTCGAGCTTATTCTTAAACACATCTACGCTCACTCCTGATATATTCCTCAGATGAGCTGGCAACGCATTGAATAGACGCTGCATTATCGATGCTGGTGCGTAGTGGATTAATGTTCTGTGTGCTTTCCTTATTTTTCCTGGTATAGTTTTGGGCACTATTAATCTACCTCTGCTTGCTCTTTCTGATATTTTTAGTTCCATGATATTTTCTGTTATTCCTTCTATCTGTTTCCATGCCTGAATTATCATGTAGCGTTCTCTTCTCCTTTCTAGACTATATAATTTTAAGGATTGTAGCCTTTCCCAGTAGTCTAGGTCCTTAACTTCTTCTATTCTAGCTGTAAAGGACCTTTGTACACTCTACATTTGTGCAATATCCTTTGATAGTGTGGGTACCATATCA
Organism: Macrobrachium nipponense; assembly: GCF_015104395.2. Lineage (NCBI taxonomy): Eukaryota > Metazoa > Arthropoda > Malacostraca > Decapoda > Palaemonidae > Macrobrachium > Macrobrachium nipponense. Next base: position 8,405,962 of record NC_061088.1, on the reverse strand, counting down.
TATTGCAATATTCAAGTGGACTACGAACATATGTTTTATAAAGCATAATCATGTGTTCAGCTTTTCTTGTTTTGAAGTGCCGTAACAACATTCCATTTTTGACTTTACATTTTGCCAACAGAATGGCTATTCGATCATTGCATAAACATGTTCCTATCATCATCACACCAAGGTCTTTAACTGCTTCCTTATTTGTGATTGTCTCATGATTAGGTCCCCTATATGCATATAGCTTTCCTTCTCTGTCTCCATAATTTATTGATTCAAATTTATCAGAGTTAAATACCATCCTATTTACTCTGCCCAATCATATACTTTGTTAAGGTCTCTTTGTAGAGCTCTTATATCTTCATCACAAGTAATTCTTCTACTTATTCTTGTGTCATCAGCGAAACTACTCACTACCGAATCCTTAACATTACTGTCTATGTCTTCAATCATAATAAACAAACAGTATTGCAGCTAGCACCGTACCTTGTGGCACACCGGATATTACCTTGGTTTCATCCGATTTCTCATCGTTTGAACTAACTATCTGTTTTCTGTTGTGTAAAAATTCTTTAACCATCTTCCTACTTGTTATCTACGATATGTGTTTTCTAATTTTCTTTGCTAATATATTATGGTCTACTTTGTCAAAAGCTTTTGCAAAGTCTAGATAAACCACACTGTTTCATTTCCGCTTTTCATATTTTGAATATGTTCTCACGGTGGACTAACAGTTGGGTTTGTACTTTTTCCGGGTACGAAACCGTGTTGTCCTTATATTAAACAAATTATTTTTTTGTTTTATTAAATGTTTCATAATATTTTTCTTCATTACCCTTTCATACATTTTTCATAATATGTGATGTTAGACTCACAGGCCTATAATTACTTGCCTCTAGTCTTGATCCACTTTTGAAAGTAGGGGTGAAATATATGCTAATTTGTGCTCATCATAAATCTTGCCTGTATCTACACTTTGTCTTAATAATATTGCAAAGTGGCTTTGCGATAGAATGAACTACTTTCTTTAACAAAATAGCAGGGACTCCATCCGGCCCTGCAGCAGCTCCATTTTTTTTTAATTTCATTAATTGCCTGCACAATATCAGCTTCATTAATTTCTCCTATGTCAGCTAAATATTCACTATTTTCGTCCTTACTTCTATATCATTATCTTCATTATCTATTCTAGGGGTGAATTCTCTCTTATATCGTTCTGCCAGTATGTTGCAAATTTCCTTTTTTTCATTCGTTAATCTCCCTTCAATTCTCAGAGGGCCTATTTCTATTCTTCTTTTATTCATCTTCTTCGCATATGAGTATAATAGTTTGGGGTTTTTGCTTGATATTTAATAAGGTTTTTTCTTCCAAGTCAAGTCCCCGTTTTTCATTTTCTTTTTGATTGTATAATCTTTTGTTCTGCATTTCTATCTTACTTTTTAGTTCTATAGCTTTCCATGCATTTTTTTTCTTTTGCAAGACCTTTTTTCCACTTTCTGATTTTCTGGAACAAGATCCTTCTGTCTCTTGGTCGCATGAATGATTGTTTACTTTTCTTCTTCGGTATATATTTCCCACTATTTTCTCCAATATTCCATATAAATATCTCCGTATTTCTACCCTTTATGTCATCACGTACGAAAATGTTATCCCAATCTTTTGTTTAATTCTTAACATTAATTTCTGACCATTTTATATTTTTACTTTTGTAGAAGTTGTATTTTCCATATCCTTCCCACTTTTTCATT
>NC_061088.1:8389226-8401726 GCF_015104395.2 Macrobrachium nipponense | reverse complement strand
TTCTACACACACACACACACACACACACACACACACACACACACACATATATATATATATATATATAATATATATATATATATATATATATATATATAGTGTATAATGTGTATCCATATCTTTTGAGAAACTTAGATTATTTACTATCAACAAACACACCCAGCGCTATTAAGATTTCGCCCGTATTCTATAAGTAAAAGATACAGCCATATTTGATGAAGTCTCTCCGCATATCGAAATCCATTCAGTATTATTGTACATCTCGCCTTATCAATAACAGCTGTACAGAAACAGCGTATTTTAATTAGTATTAACACATCTATTTTGGGCAACGTATATACGATCGGACGATCCCTTCATATGTCAAAACATTCTGTGAAGGAATGCATTTGAAAATTGCTAATAACCAATAAAAAAAAAGACGTTTGTACCAAGGCGTCATGAGAAGAGACGTAAACAAATAAACAAATATATAAACAAAAACACCTTCCCCTTAAAGCAGTGTTATCCGTAGAGCAGCGACCTTTAAATTTTAAAGCTTAGGATGAAACAAATGAAAACTGTAGCATTTCTGTTTGTATAACAACAACAATCTGAGAGAGAGAGAGAGAGAGAGAGAGAGAGAGAGAGAGAGAGAGAGAGAGAGAGAGAGAGAGAGAGAGAGAGAGTCTTAAATGGATGCAGCATTGATAGAGAAAGATAGAGGGGGGTCTTAAGTATGAGAGAGAGAGAGAGAGAGAGAGAGAGAGATCGTTTTGAATAATCCAGCACTGACAAAGTAAAAACAAGAGAGAGAGAGAGAGAGAGAGAGAGAGAGAGAGAGAGGAGAGAGAGAGAGAGAGGAAACGCATCTATTTCAATGGAATCAGCACCTTAATATCTCGGATACAAAACAGCCTTAAAAAAGGAAATGAAATAAAGAAAAAAAAACAGGTCTTTGACTGGCTAAGAGGATTACATTCCTGGTTCCCATCCTCTCCTAAGAATGGGAATAGTCCATTCCATATTCTCTCTATTCTTGAATTAGCTGCCGCATTCAACGTCAGACTTAGGAAGATGATCTGGCAGACAGGTTTTTTTTTTTACCTGATCCTTTTTTTTTACCCGACTTTTTTAACCAGATTTTTTGCCTGATTTTCTTTTACCTGATTTTTTTCAAACCTTATTTTTTTTACATGATTTTTAACCTTATATTTTTACCTGATTTTTTAATTTTTATTTTTATTTTACCTGATTCTTATAACCTCAATTTTTCTAAAGGGGGATGGAAGGAAGATCTGTAGTGTCTTCCTTGTATGTTCTCTAGGTTTCTTCAGGCCTGGGCTAGAAACAGGTACTAGGAATACCAAATCCCTTTGGAGTTTGTTCCTCAAAAAATAAATTTTTGTTTTTTTCTTCAGGCCTGGGCTAGAAACAGGTAGTAAGTGATTACAGGTCACTTCAGATTTTGTTCCTCAAAAAATAATTATTTTAACATGATACTTTAACCTTCATCTTTTTCAAAGTCTTTGGCCCTGGGCTAGAAAAAGGTACTAGGATTGTCCGCCATGTTGGACGTTGGACTTCTAAACATATCTATAAAATTGGTATCCCAGTTTATTTATACTTGTACACTAGTGTACTTGTACTCTCATAAGTTACGGGAATATTTAATATTGAAGGCACTTTGTACTTATAATATGTTAAGTACATTAAGTTGGTCTGCACTTTCTTGTTTAAGATTTTATTACAGTTAATCGTTTAGTTATCAGTAACAGACTCTCTGTGTTACACAGAAAACCCAATAGTTTGGATCGCACTGTTTTCTACAGTGTATTCCTATATGAAACTGTATATTTCCATATCGTGTCTGACTGTATGGTATAATTCACAATAAATCGATAATATTCAAATATAATTTCAGCATGTTCTATAAAAACAAATATGGAAGGAATGTACAAGTAAAATTTACCAATTTAAGCTATAAAAAAGGTAAAATTTAAATTTTCTAAAAGTAATTCTTAGCATCATATTATTTCGTCATGATATTTCATCTTAAAGACGGCTTGAGATTTTGCACGAAAACTCTTAAAATATGCCTACGTATTTCCAGGTAATATCCAGGATTCCCTCACTTTTAAGGACTTCGAAAATAGGCCTCCGACGACCCAGATGTTTTTCCAGGAACTCTTGTCCCTCCAAAGCTCTCTTAAATTGGCAGTTTTCCAGGATTCTGGAAACCGAAAACCTCCGACAAAATTCGGATGCTATTTTTAACACGATATCAGACTTGGTGATAAATTTAATTGGCATCTCAGGCAGTTAACCGTTTGACTTCAAAACGTTTCGAAGAACATCAGATGGTTAGAATGTTATCTGGAAACGTTTGAGAATTTGGTAAAAGGAAAATAAAAAGTTTTCAAAATACCAAATTGACTTACAAACGTTTGCAACAACTCTGGATGGTAAAGTGTTATCTGGAAACGCTTTTGGGAATATAGTAAAATGTAAATAAAAGGACTTTTCTTTGGTTTACCAAACAACCAACCTTCAAACTTGGTGATAAACATATTCTGCAAGAGCCAGGCGGAAACCCAGTTGACTGAATAACGTTTACAAGAACTTTAGGTGGTAAAATATTATCTGGAAAAGTTTTTGGGAATTATAGTTAAAAGAAAATAAAAGGCGTTTTCTTTTGTTAACCAAACAACCAACCTTCAAACTTGATGATAAATATATTCTGCAAGAGTCCACCAGCTTCCCAATTAACTTCAAAACGTCTGCAAGGACTTCAGATTTTAAATGTTATCTGGAGACGTTTTTGGAATCTATAAAAATAAACAGACAAACCCAGAATCTTATCTTTTTTTATTTACCAAACATCCAACCTCCTGGTACGCATATATTCTTGTCAGTTTGTTGCAGACGACGAGCATCGAATTCAGTCGACCGAATGAGGAAGACTTACACGACAAAAACAAGCGCGCATTCTTTCCCTCTCTTGTTATTTCTTTTTATCTCCCTGGTATACTTGGAACCTGGAATTTCTGCCTCTCATTCTGCAAGTATATTCCATGATTCCATAGGATATGGAACCTGGAATTTTCCCCGCTGATTTCTGCCTCTCATTCTGTAAAGGATATTCCAGGATTCCATAGGATATGTCCTTTTTAAGAATCCCAGTCTATTGGAATACTTGCACGAGGTACGACCTTCCAATTGCAAATGCAGGTCGTGGCTTAACCTAAACGGTTCATGTGGGCGGGGCCAGGTCGTCGCATTTCCAAACAGTTGTCGCACTCAATTGTCGCTTCTCTAACGACATTTAAGGATACCGTAGGATGTTTTCTTGGAGAAAATCCTATTCGGGAGCCATCCTCCCACGAGGTAGGATCTTTCAATTGCAAATGCAGATCGTGACTTTCAAGCTAAACGGATTAATGTGGACGCCATGTTGTCGTCGCGTTTCCAAGAGATTGTCGCGTAACTTTCTCGAAACTGTTATTGAACTGTTGCAAATTGTCGAGGAGTAGTCGCAGAGTTGTCGCAGATCTATCGAAGAGTTGTCTCGGAACTGTCGCGGAATTGTCGTGGAACAGTCGTCAAACTGTCACACAATAGACGCAAAACTGTCTCGTAACTGTCACGAAACAGTCGCGAAACTGTCTCGTAACTGTCACGGAACAGTCGCGAAACTGTGGCGGAAATGTCGCAGAACAGTCGCGAAACTGTCGTGGAACAGTCTCCAAACTGTCGTGGAACAGTCGCCAAACTGTCACGGAACTGTTGCGGAATTGTCGCAAGATAGTCGCGGAACTGTCGCGCAAAAGTCGTAGAACGTTCGCGAATCTATCACAGAACTGTCGTGAAACTCGACAAACTGTCGCGGAACAGTCGCGGAACTGTCACGAAACTTTCACGGAACTGACGCGAAACAGTCGCGAAACTGTCACGGAACTGTCGTGGAACAGTAGCGAAATTGTCGTGGAACTGTGAAGGAACTGTTGCAGAGTTGTCGTAGACCTGTCAAAGAGTTGTCACGGAACTGTCGCAAAACTGTCGTGGAAGGACCTTGGAAGTTTTATTAATAGAAATATTTGATTAGCGATTTCAAGGTCACCATGGCGAGGTAATTCCTATTTCAAGAGAAGAAGAAGAAGAAGAAAAGAGAAAAGAAAACCATTCGCAGAAGTCAGAACGCGTGCGTCAAACAAAAAGGCAAAGCAGAAAACCGTTAGCTATCGGGAACCGCTATGAACGTTCCCCGTGACTTGACTTTAGCATAACATTAAATAATCTCTTCCTATTTCAAGAGAAGAAGAAGAAGAAAAAAAAGAACAAGAAGGAAAAGAAGAAGAGGGAAAACATTAGCTGAAATCAGAACGCCTGTGCAAAAAAAAAAAAAAAGGCAGAAAACCGTTAGCTCTCGGGAACCTCTATGAACGTCCCAATAAATTCACCGAGAAAGACCCAGTTAAGAACAGGAAAGCGATTTTTTTCCGTGGGGGGTTGGGGGGGGGGGGGGGGGGGTGGGGGGGGGGGGGGGGGTAAGCCAAAGGTGGCGGCTCGAGGCTATATAAAGGTCAATACAATGAAGTGGTTGAAAAAGTTTACTACGTGTTCCCCCAAAAATACAAGTTAAATTGCATCATGCTGACACAAAAAAAAAAAAAAAAAAAAAAAAAATCACACACACAAAGTTTCCCAACGAAGGAAATTTACGTGGAAAATTGTGTCTCCGCCTATGGCGTGATGCAGAGTTATCGTTTCCCGAGACAAGAAAATCGTCGTGAGAGAGAGAGAGAGAGAGAGAGAGAGAGAGAGAGAGAGAGAGAGAGAGAGAGAATAAAAAAGCTGCAAATTGAACAATTAAATGGTGAGAGAGAGAGAGATAGTGAATGAAAAATACTGCAAAATGAACAATTCAATTGGTTCGAGAATTCTGAGAGAGAGAGAGAGAGAGAGAATAAAAAAGCTGCAAACTGAACAATTTAATGGTGGTTGGCGAGAGAGAGGAGAAATAGAGATAGTGAATGAAAAATATTACAAACTGAACAATCAATTTGGTTCGAAGATCTGGAAGAGAGAGAGAAGAGACGGGAGACGAAGATGAGAGGAGAGAGAGAGACTGCAATTGGGGCAATTTGCAAATTCCTAGTTCGAGAATTCTGAGAGAGAGAGAGAGAGAGAGAGAGAGAGAGAGATAAAATACAACCGGACAATTTCTGGTTCGAGAGAGAGAGAGAGAGAGAGAGAGAGAGAGAGAGATAAAACTACAACCGGAACAATTTCCTGGTTCGAGATTTCTGAGAGAGAGAGAGAGAGAGAGAGAGAGAGAGAGAGAGAGAGAGATAAACTTAATTACAATATGAAACCACATTGTCATCACCAATACAAAAAGTAAAAAATAATCGTAATTTATTAAAACATAAGAATTCACTAACCACAAACCGCGTACAACAAAAACATTAATTTTGTTAACAGGACCTTTACGTAAATAAATGTAAATCGAATGACGTCATCGCTTAATCACCCACGAGACTTAACAAACTCAGGAAGTGTTATATAGAATTTTCCTTCAGGTTTGAAGTCGATCAATACATTAATTATAGTTCATCTTCATTTGACGGGACAAAAATAACTATTGTTACGTGGTCGACATCTCTCGAGGGCTGTAAGTGGTATACTAACCCCTTAGGGATGTGGGGGTCTTAGGAGGGGGAAATAGAGGGAGGGAGGGAGGCCTCTTTAAAAGGGGAGGGGGAGTAGGGGCATGGGGTATAGAAGGTAAGTACTTTTGTCTAATCCTCCCTTTCCCCTTTAATAGGGAGACTACTTTCTAAAACATAGTGATTCAACTTTCATGGAAGGGGGTTGGGAGGGCGGGGGTGGAGCAGGGAGGGGGAAGGAGAGGCCTCTCAAAGGATGGGGGAGGCGGAGGGGATAGAAAGTAACGTATACTTTCTAATCCTTTCCCCCCCCCTTTAAGAATGGGCGACTACTTTCGAAAACAATTGATTCAACCTTCATGGAAGGGGTGTGATTGGAGAAAGGGATGGGGAAGGAAATGCCTCTCAAAGGGGTGGGGGTAGGGGTAGAAAGTACGCAACTTTCCAGTCCTTTCCCCTTTAAGAAGGAGTGAGTACTTTCTAAAATACGCTGATTCACCAAATTAAACGCCCAATCTAATAACCTGTTTGTAAAGACAAGTTTGAATTTCTACTTAAAACCTGAGATTTTTTTTTTTTTTTTTTTTTTTTTGCATGATTCAAGACCATCTTCTCAAAAGGCGCGTTTTGCCTGGTTGGCTAAAATGCAAGCAAGCGCGCGTATGCGCGCGCATAACATGCTTCAAAAGCGTGCATTAGCGTGGGTTCGAGACACTCAAAAATTTGGCCTAGGGCCAAAGCGACTTCACAGATCTGCTTCGAAGATGGGTAACGAGAAGCAATAGATATTCCAATAGCGTTAAATATTCTTGCATTTTATCAATTTTACCGATAAACGAGAAACATGAACTATTCTGACAATTTTTTAGTTTCAGAGCTAGGCGGCTCGAATAAAATATCTATAGTTTAATCTTATCAGTTTCAGAAATAATCTTTAATCTTATCAAGTTTAAGAAATAAGCAACAAGAAACATTAACTGGCTTTTTATTTTTTCAGAGATAAGCTACGCAAGCAAAATATCTATTGTTTAATTCCATCGTTTTCAGAGATTAAAATGTCTATTTTCAATTTTATCAATTTTAGAGATAAGACACAATTTTCATCCACTTCACAAATTAGCAACAAACTACGGGACTTGAAAAAAAGGTATTAACATTAATACGTTTTCTCTTACGGGTACATCCCAAAAAAAACAAGTAAAAATGCGCGCATGTTTCTTCGGAGCAATCGAGGTTTCTGTTCAGCGTATAACGCTGTATTTAACTCTCAAACCATGACAAGAATGAATGTTTTATGACAATCATGTGAATAAAATCAGCGCTAATATATAATTCAAATATATTATATATATATATATAATATATATATATAATATAATATATAATTATATATATGTATTCGTATAAAATATTATGTAATATATATATATATATATATATATATATATTTCATAATGTACACACACACACGCATATCTATATATATGTAAAAATATTATAATATATATATATATTTTTTATAAATAATATATATATAGATAATATATATAAATTCATATATATATATATATATAAAATATATATATATATATATAAATGTCTATATATATATAAATGTATATATATATATATATATATATATATATATATATATATATGTATATATATATATATATATATATATATATATTATATATATATATTATATATATATACGTATATATAATAATATATATATATATATATATATATATATATATACTATATGTGTATGTATGTATGTATGTATGTATGTATGTATGTAATAAATATTTACACTGTAAGCATACACATAAATATTGACACCTCTTACCAAAATACTTCAATAGCACCAAGAACAACAAGGTCATAAGTCTGTCCGTGCAAGTGCAATAAGAAACGCGGTGGAAAGACGTCTCGGAATTACTCCCAGAGACAGGTATATAATGTGTTTTCGTTATCTGCAGGGCGAAGAATACTCGGGCTGGAAATTGCCCGCCACTCTCTGTACAGGAGTAGATCGTCCATTAAGCGCATGTGCGAATAGGACACTACCAAAAAAAAAAAAAAAAAATAAATAAATAAATAAATAAATAAAAAAAGACATTACAGCAAATACACATGCATATATGTATGTATTTACAAATATAAAGATATTATTATATATATAATACATATGCATACGGACTCAATATAATACACATACATACATATATACAATATATATAATATATATATATATTATATATATATATATATATATATATAATATATATAAGAGATCCTCACGTGAAAATGAAAGAAGGAGGTACCAAGACTTTATTGTCACGAAAGATCAAGTAAGTTTGAAATTGAAAATATTTTAGTTGTGCCATACCACTGAATTTTTATCATTTGTACGTAGCCTGAAATGTCTGAATATAAAAGTTGTTTTTAGTAATAATTCATTAGTCAAAAATGCATTGTTTTGTAATAAATCAGTGATGACAACACGAGGCGTGTACAAAATTAACTGCTCTGTTTGTAAATTGCCTTATATTGGACAATCTGGTAAGGAACTAAGTAAGAGAGTTACACAGCATAAATATAATGCACGGGTTGCGAACGGTTCAAGTGCCATTTTATGTCACGTGAGGGATTTTGAACACCCTATAGACTGGAATTCAGCTACAGTCGTTTTTAGAAGTTCATCAATGCATAACAGATTGTTAGTTGAAGGTTGCCTCATTAGTTCTTTTAATAACATGAATATGAGCGATGGTCTTTATAAGATGGACGAATTGTTAAAAAGTTTTATTCTTGATGATTTAAAAGTTAAACAAGTTGTTAGATATTTTACAAACAGATAGTTTTGTACTGTGATTTTAGTAACTACATATTTCAGTTAAGTATGTCTTTTGTTTTGAACAATGTTTATCTGCATACTTAAGTTGGTTGTTGACTTGTTTTATTTGTGGCCTCATGTTGCTTTCTTGTATAGGTTGTTCTCTTAAAATTGTTCAGTACCCTGAAGATGACTTTGGAATAAAAGTTGAAAGCCTTGGTACCTCCTTCTTTCATTTTCACGTGAGGATCTCTTATATACTTCACCCACGGGACCATTGTGGAATTGCAAGATATATATATTATATATATATATATATATATTATATATATATATATATATGTATATGTGTATATGTATATGTGATATGTATATATATATATATATATATATATATATATATATATATATATATATATATATATATGTATATATATATATGTGTGTGTGTGTGTGTGTGTGTGTGTGTATATATATATATATATATATATATATATATATAATATATGTATGTATATATGTAATATACATACACATACGTACTCATATATACACACAATCATATATATCCATAATCAAATTCTCCTAAAGATCTTCCAGGCTGCATATATGAAATTCCTTGCAAAAAGTGTGATAAAGTCTATTACGGACCAGACCGGTAAATCTTTCACAACGTCTCAAGCAACATCAATATTCTGTGAGAACTGGGCAAATATCGAATGCATTATTCCTATATATAAGAGATTTACCATCCTATTAACTGGAGTCAAGCAAGAGCCTTAATCCCATGTAATGACACAGTTAAAATGAATATCATTGAACCTTGTTTCATCAAGTCAAATAATAGAAATGTTCTAAATTTAAGTCTTGGTTTAATTAAACTTGATGCTTTCATTATGAAAAAAGTTGTAGATAAATATAAGCAACAAAATTAATATATTCAGTTTTTACATGTTTTGGACTGTAAAGATACTTTGTAGTTTCGGTTAGGTTTGTGACCGTGTGATATCCGATAATCCTTGATTCTCTCTTTTCATTTTTACCCTTTTGACAATGAACCATCTGGTTATTCTTTGCTCTGTTTTGTACCTGAGACCTTTCTCTCCAATTGTACTTCATTAACTCCTTGACGATGTCTGAGTATAGACGAAAGCGCTTGGATTTCTGGCTATCATTTTCCTGTGGTATTCGCTTATTATTATATTATATATATATATATATATATATATATATATATATATATATATATATATATATATATATATACACACACACACATCTTAACCTTTTATTAAATGGATGCAGTTCATTAGCCTGATTACTGTTAGAAATTATTACATATCCATTTTGAATATGTACGGCAAACGAAAATAACCCTTTTCTGCTATTGAAGTTAGAGTGCAATTCCCATAAATAAAGAGTTCATGTGTGGGTGTGTGTTATTGTCTATGTATGCACGTACACATAAATTTGCTTTGAAAAAAATAATATTCCTTGAAAAGCATTCTTGGATTTGTTTACCTTTTACTGATGGGTACGCGTAATTAGAAGTACAATTTGCGTTGGCTTACCTGTAACAGAAGAGAAAGAAATGTATTAGAAATCTTTACTCTATGATTAGTTACAAAAAAATTCCAATTACAAGAGATAAATTTCCATTGACAAGAATTAAATTACCAATTACCAATAAGTTTATAACTACGAAAAAAAAATTTCCCATTACAAGAGATAAATGTCTATTTACGAGAAATACATTCCCATTGACAGAAAATACATTCCCAATTACACGAAATAAATTTCCTATTACTTAAAATACATCTATATTATAAGACATAAATTTTAGATTAAAAGAAGTATATTTCTATTTATAAGTAATAAATTCCCAATTCCAAGAAATCAATTCATAATTACAAGAAATATATTTCTATTTATAATAAAAATATTCCCAATTGCAATAAATCAATATATATTTACAAGAAATATATTTCCGCTTAAAGACACAAATTTCGGATAAAAAAAAATATATTATTATTCACATAAATAAATTCCCAATTACACGAAATAAATATCCGATCACAAGACATAAATTTGGAATCAGTCCTTATGAAATCAAACTTTCAAATAAACTGGCTGTTTATTTCGATTTTTATGAATTACACAATATATTACTACGACTTGAAAAAAATAAGGCAACTTTTCATATTTATTCTTTAGCAAACAGAACTACACTATTGCGCCATATTTTAAGATTCTTTATTGCCTGTTAGAATATTGATATTCTTTAATTTTGATTAAAAAAATAATGACCGGATATTTCCGTTTAATGTTGATAATATACTATAAATATATCTTTTCAATAAACAGAGTCTTATTAAAAGAAGTTCTAATTTCTTCATTGGTTCTTCGCTTTGGTTTCAAGGCCTTTTCAGTGAAAACAGTATCCAAAGGCTATATAGTGACTCTGAAGTCCTAGCAGGTCTTTCGTGACCTTGGATGCGACCCACCGCAGTCGAATGATGACCAAGTGTCTAATGCAGTGATTTAGTTTGCAGAAGATTAAAGGGATCTGAAAGTACGTTCTAGCACCATCTAGTGGTGAGGCGGGAGGTCTAACCAATAGACCATAATATATGTGTGTATATATGTAAATGCTATATATATCGAATACATATGTATACACATACATATATAAATTTGTATATATATACACACACATGTATATATATACACAAACACTAGGGTACAATATATATAATAATTTTATTTTCTCGAAGAATAATACACATATAAATATCGGATTGGTTTTCCTATAGCGTAGACCTCTCTAAGAGAACTTTTTTTATCTAAAAAATAGCTTTTAGCTAGGCTATAAAGAAACACGATGTTGGAAAAAATAAAACACTACATGTTTTATGTCTTATGGAATGACAAATTTGGAAGAAGAATTGTGTTATCGCTTTACCTAAGAAAAAATAAATGGAACTTTTCCTCGTAGATTTGACACGATAAAATTTTTGGTGCCTTTGTAAACAATTGTAGCCTAGATTTCTGAAAATCTATTTACCCTCATCTCTCTCTCTCTCTCTCTCTCTCTCTCTCTCTCTCTCTCTCTCTCTCTCTCTCTTTATTATAATTTCAGCCAGTTAAGAAAATATATATTAATTCACTGCTCATATGTAGCCCATTAGAGAATAGGAAAATATTATCATAAGAGGGTGTAGAAATGTTGTAATGGTAGCATGATATATATGTGTATACACACACACACACACACACACACACACACACATATATATATATATATATATATATATATGTGTGTGTGTGTGTGTGTGTGTGTGTGTGTGTATACACACTATAATATCAATGCTACCATTACAACATTTCTACACCCTCTTATGATAATATTTTCCTATTCTCTAATGGGCTACATATGAGCAGTGAATTAATATATTTTTTCTTAACTGGCTGAAATTATAATAAAGAGAGAGAGAGAGAGAGAGAGAGAGAGAGAGAGAGAGAAGAGAGAGAGAGAGAGAGATGAGGGTAAATAGATCAGAAATCTAGGCTACAATTGTTTACAAAGGCACAAATTTTATCGTGTAAATCTACGAGGAAAAGTTCCATTTATTTTTTCTTAGGTAAAGCGATAACACAATTCTTCTTCCAAATTTGTCATTCCATAAGACATAAAACATGTAGTGTTTTATTTTTTCCAACATCGTGTTTCTTTATAGCCTAGCTAAAAGCTATTTTTTAGATAAAAAAAGTTCTCTTAGAGAGGTCTACGCTATAGGAAAACCAATCCGATATTTATATGTGTATTATTCTTCGAGAAAATAAAATTATTATATATATTGTACCCTAGTGTTTCAGAGGAGTAGTTTTATTCGCTGATAAAAAATGCAAATGTTGCCATGTCCTTCATTACTTATTAAAAATCATATATATAATTTATTTATATATTGTGTCAAGGTTTTATAAAAAAAAAAAAAAAGAAATTCAGTTGA
>NC_061088.1:8359226-8384226 GCF_015104395.2 Macrobrachium nipponense | reverse complement strand
GTATCATAAAGAAATATTGTTCCTGTTTAAATATTTTTCCGATAGCTGGTTTCCCTCACATGTTTTCTTCAAACATTGCAAGAATTTTCTAAATAAGAAATTATCGGACTCCCTTTCCATAAGAACTGTTTCACGAAAGAAACTATATGCCAGTATTCCATACATCCAAGACGACAAATTTAGAAGGAATCTCAAGTCTGCAATTGAAAAAGTTTAATATGTTGCAAGTTATATTAATTCCAAAAAATCCCCTTACAATAGGATCACTTTTCCAATTTAAAGACAGACTCTGCCCAATATTGCAATCGTCAGTCGTATATAAATATACTTGCCCCAGATGTGATTTGGGGACTTACGTGGGTTCGACTAAACGATTGCTAAAAGTCAGAGCTGATTGACATAATGGTGTAAGTCATCGTACTGGCTGCAGAGTGTCCAATCCAGAATTTTCAAATATCAGAAATCATGCAAAAATTTGTAAAACTACCATCAATTATATTGATTTCTCTGTCTTGGGCCAAACAAGCCGTTTACACGAACTGCTTATATTAGAGTCGTTGTTTATTAAGCAGTTAGTGCCCAAGTTGAACTCACACACTTCCTCTGTACAGTTGTATCTGGGTTGAACCGGCTTTCTTCGCTGCTTCTCCCTTCTCTCCGAATCACTCAGTCTTCAACTTTTTAGGTGCTTTTTAAATTGCTTTCATTTTATGTATGTTTTTTGTATATTTATTGAGACTCTTAAAGTCAAAGTTATGTTTCATGTATTTTTAATTTGTGTTGTTTCTCTTTTAGCCTTGATGATGTAACTATGTGTTACGAAACGCGTCGGCAATAAATGTATTATCACCTGATGACCGGCTATCTCCTTGTCACCCTGTCCTTCCATATGCTGTGGCCTGCTTTCGCCAACGTTTTCTGACTTATATAATATATATATATATATTATATATATATATATATATCTATATTATATATATATATACATACATACATATACATAGCTATATACAGACACACACCCACACACACACACACACACACACACATATATATATATATATATATATATATATATATATATATATATATATGTGTGTGTGGTGTGTGTGTGTATACACATACATACGTAATTACATGCATACATATATATCTAATCCCCTTCTGGAACTAAAGGACTTGATCCTCCAAATAATCATAAGAAAAAGCATAACAACATAATGTATATTGAAAATAAAACCCACAAAATTACTGTGTATAACAAGTTGAGTAAAATAAAATGTAAATAGTTATAAGTAAAGACGTTATACACAGTAATCTTGTGGGTTTCTTTTTCACTCTTTAGAAGAAAACTGAAAGTTTTTATTTGGTTCATAATGTATATTGTATAAGTACAACTAAAAATAGAACAGGCATTTTCGACCTGACAGGTACAACCGAATCACCACTGAAATTATTGATTCACCTTTCACCTGCAAATTTCAAAATGACCTACGGGCTGTCCTATGAGCAAGAGCCCGTGATGGCATGAGGTCAGCTTAATCAAAAGCAACAACAACAACTGAAATTACCTATGAGAGTAACAGCTTTAACTAATACTTAACAACCAGAAACGTCCGCAACGTCCGCGACGAGAGACGAATGAAATGAGCCGCGAAAATCAACCCCCCCCCCCCCCCCCCCCCCGGTTAATTGGCAAGCCACCTTTACATGCGGACGTCCGGACAAGAGCGGCGTAAGTCCATTTTACCTGGTCTCATTCCCCAGTTTTTTAAGTTTTCGGGAAAAGGAAACTATTGAAGGGGCTTTGTCTGTCCGTCCGCACTTTTTGCTCTTCACACATTTCTCTGTCCGCACTTTTCTCTGTCCGCATATTTTCTGTCTGCACATTTTTTCTGTGGCCGCACCTTTTTTTTCTGTCTACATTATTTCTGGCCGCACCGTTTTTTTTTTTTTTTTTTTTTTTTCTCCGCACTATCCGTCCGTCCTCAGATCTTAAAAACTACTGAGGCTAGAGGGCTGCAAATTGGTATGTTGATCGTCCACCCTCCAATCATCAAACATTCCAAATTGCAGCTCTCTACCTCAGTGGTTTTCATTTTATTCAAGGTTAAATTTAGACATAATCGTGCGCTTGGCAACGGTATAGGCCAGGCCACCAACGGGCCTTGGCTTAATTTGCATGGACCGCACCTCATACAGCATTATACACCGAGACCACCGAAGATGGACCTATTTTTTTCACTTTTTTTTTTTTTTAGTCTTCAATGGAAGACGTTTACGGAAGAATCTATGATTTATTATTAGGTTGATGAATTTATATATATATATATATATATATATATATATATATATATATATATATAGATGATTATGATAAAGTTTAAAGGTTACTGAAAAAATGCCGATGCACAAGAGGAATTGAGATGAGCCCTCGATTTATTGATTACAAAACTTAAACTGTAATTCCAGCTGTTTTTAATATATATATATATATATATATATATATATATATATATATATATATATATATATATATATACTATATATATATATATATATATATATATATATATATATATATATATATATATAATATATGTATATATATATATATAATATATATATATATATATATATATATATATATATGTATAATATATATACCTTTACATACATATATAGTGTATATATATGTATATACATAATTAACTGATTAAAAAAATCTCTCTGATTCAACATTGAAAATAATTTTTAGCACTGAAAATAATTAACTAAAATACCCACTCATTCACCAGACTGTTTAACAGCTTATCAAAACGATACAGTCAGCAAAAACGCAGCATCACAAATAAAAAGGGGTAATTAAAATATTCAAATAACCTGAAAAAAATAATATGACAAATCAAATCATAAAATTATCAAAATCATAAAAGTCGAGCGAATGAGCACTGATTATGAAAAACATTGACTGACATTAAAAAAAAAAAAAAAAAGCTTAATAAAAACATGCTGGCAACTCATCGTAATTGAGCAAAAATGCTAATGTTTGCTTTTACCTCTGTGACCCAAAATGACCTTGGCCTTCGGAGCGATGTCAGACAAGCGAGCGTATAATAATATAATATAATAAAATTTCAATAAACGATTTTTCAATGATATATCTTTGCAATAAATGCAATGACTAAATCATAATTTACTTGCATCAACTGTATCTAATGATTTTACACAATTTTTTATTGTGCTGTTTATATCCATCTTGTCTGAAAACTTCATCCATCAATTTTTTATAATTATCTTTTTTTTAATTTACCTAAATTCATCTCCGTTATCGTCTTTTCTACATAAGCGCACCTCCGGTGGGATAGGTTAAAGCCAGTTTACACGTTCTGAGTGGAAAGGCCACACCAAAGGAGAATTGAGTAGGGAGGGAAACTAAAGTGGAAAAATAATGTTTAGAACGGGGCAGACCTATTTGCATTTTTGTATTACTTAATATTCTTAGTACCATTATTCATAAAATATCGGCATAAGACTGAAAGATAGGTAAAATCTAAGATGATAATATTGTCCCTTATTAATATGGAAACAAAAATATATTGGTTTGGTAACTATTATTCTGTTGAGTTAAAATAATTTATCGATGTAAAAAAAAAGATTAACGAAACTATTCTGGCACCTTTTTGATAGTCATCCAAATTGTGGTTTGTATAATAGGTCATTTCTCTTCAAACATCAACCCCATAAAAGTGAGGGAGAAGGAGGGGGGGGGGGGTTGGGAGGGGGAGGGAGAGGGAGGATACACAAACAGGAAACAGCATCCCCCATACCCCCCTTAGCCTATGTCTTATCATAAATTTAAAATGAAACTCACAAATTCCACTCGGCACCTTTAGTGACAGAACAGGTGAGTTGGAAGACTAAGACAACATCTGGCATCTCTCCGTCCCACCAGATATATGTTGCCGATATTTGCTAACCATTCATAAATCACAATTTTTTTTCGTAGTAACTCGAGTAAAGAAACAGCTGTGCCAGTCATCGCCTCTCACAGTGCGAAATTCGCATGACATGAAGACACTCTCGCGCGCATAAGTTCTGGCTTGTTAAGATCAAATCATCTTGTCTGGTTTTCAACAGAGATGCATCTTTTGTTAATCAGTTTCCTTTCTTTTAATCTATATCTGTTTACAAAAACGGCATAAGTTTATCTTAGAAGGTTTAGTCTTCCTCAAGTTACCTTATTTGTGAGAGGTTACTCAAACCATAAATTCACTTCAATTCTGAGTAAATTTATCTAATATATCACTATAGCTTAATTATAACAGGAACTATATCATCGACTGATTTTTATTTAGCAGAAAGTAGAACTTAAGCTGTTAGTAACTGTAAGCAAAATATACTTCATCAGGAACACTGAATAACATATATTTTTTATCAATTTAAGTTTTACTTTATAAAAAGACTAGAATATATGAGATGAAGAGTTCAGGCCATATTCTGTGTATATATACACAGGCACTCAAATATATATATATATATATATATATATATATATATATATATATATATATATATATATATACATATATATATATATATATATATATATATTATATATATATATATATATCATATATATATATATATATATATATCTATATATATATATATATATATATATATATATATATATATATATATATATATACGTATACGTATGAACATACACACACTCCCTCTCTCTCTCTCTCTCTCTCTCTCTCTCTCTCTCTCTCTCCTCTCTCTCCTCTCTCTCTCTATATATATATATATATATATATATATATATATATATATATATATATATATATATATATAAATAAATAAATAACAAATAAATATATATATATATTATATATATATGTGTTTGTGTGTGTGTTCTCAAAACTGAATCAACAGTTCCTTCAACATGGCAATAACTCCCCACAAAACGCAAGCACACACAAATCCTTGCTTCGCCACACCAAAATCACTGTACCAGTTTCCCCCAAAACTCTATTCTTGGCCCAGAATCCCCTCTAAGCCCTTTCCAAGACAGCGAACCGACTCTTCCCGTACAAGACTCGTACGAAAAAAAAAAAAAAAAGTTGAAATAAAAAAAATATATACCTCCACCATTTCCGAGAGAGAAAGCACTAACCCTGTCAGCAATTGACTTTTAGCGTTGAAAAGGGGGGCGCCAGGCCCTTTTTCCCGCACGCACATCCGAGAGCATATTCCCCCGCCTCCTTTTTTGTGTTGCGTGTGTCTGTGTGTTTGTGTGTATTTTTTCCGTGTTTCATTGTAATTCCATGACAAAGCCATGGTTAAAGTTCCAGGCCGTGAATCCAGGTGTTTGTTCACACCTATGGTTTTTTTTTTTAGAAGGGGTTTTTTTTTTGGAAGGGGTCACGGCTTAGCCCAAAATGGATTCAGAATCGGGCAGGCAGTGAACTTCCTGAAGCCTTCCTGCCCTTTTGTTATTTTCCCCAACAGCGGGTGAGCTGACGCGTCAGGGAACGGAGAGGGGGATGTTTGCATCCTGTAAACCCGGTCCTGTAGGATTCTACGGGGTTCCTATTAGATTTGTAGGATCCTTTGTCCTCCTTGAATTCCTAGAGCCAGTCCATCAACTGGAATTCTCTAAGGATCAAAAGGAATGAATTGGAATTCCTGAATGAGTAAATACAATCAATTGGAATTCTCTAGGGATCAAAAGGAATGAATTGGAATTCCTGAATGAGTAAATACAATCAACTGGAATTCTCTGGGGATCAAAAGAAATGAATTAGAATTCCTGAATGAGTAAATACAATCAGCTGGAATTCTTTAAGGATCAAAAGAAATGGATTGGCATTCCTGAATGAGTAAATACAATCAATTGGAATTCTCCAGGGATCAAAAGAAATGAATTGGAATTCCTGAATGAAAAAATACAAATTCCTTCAGGAATCAATAGGACATCATATGTGAACGAATGGAAATGCCTGCAAAACTAAACGGGAATTCATTCAGATAAATAGGATTTCTCCAGAAATAAATGGGAATTCCTAAGCGAATACATGGGAATCCCTGAGTGAATAAACTGGGAACTCATACAGTAATAAATATGTAAACAAATGGGAATAACTGCAAATGTTAACAGGAATATCTACAGAAATTCATAGGAATTCTCCAGAAATAAAATGAAATTCCTACTGGAATACTATGCTCCAATGGGTGGCAGCAGATTCCTGTTTGGCATCTAACCTCTTATTATGACCTTGACGTCATACACAGGCTCCACTGGGGGGTGGGGGAGGGGGGTGGTTGTTATGTACGCGAAATATGAAGCTTCTGTCTCGTACTTCATAGATTTGTGATCAAAGAATAACAAATTAAAATATATTTAACAAATGATGTGTGACAGAAGTTGGCAATATATTTACCCTTAGCACTGGGTCAAAATGAAGACAAATGAATAAATATATTCTAAAGATCCTTTGGTAAATCTACCCCGTAGAGAAGGCAAGTCGACAAAAGTTATGTTATGGCGTAATTGCTGTGTAATTATCAAGATATTACGTAATTACTTAAGGAGGACCAAGGGTTATAATTTTCTATGAGTAAGTGATAGAAATATAGCAAAGATTTTAATGAGATTACTTGATATAAAAACTTCTCTCTCTCTCTCTCTCTCTCTCTCTCTCTCTCTCTCTCTCTCTCTCTCTCTCTCTCTCTCTCTGTCTTAGACAGGAAAGTGAGAATTGGATTCGACAATAAAATCAGTTAATATAAAACCTTCTTTGTCTTTATTTTAGAAAATATATAGAATTCGACTCGTCAGTGAAATTATGAATGGGGCAGTAACCAAAGCCCTACTTTCTTTCTCGAGCCATACCCTGTTATACCCTCCTACGTATAAAACATTTGCCAACTCTGTTTTGTATATTTAAAGGAGGAACTGTTCATCTTTTCACGCAAATTTTTTTGGGAAAGTACATAATATTAAAAACTATTTTATAAACTTCCTCAAACCTCCGGCTTTCGATGTGAAATCTCCCTCACTTGTGAGTTTAAAATGATAGAAAAGGTATAAAATACAGTGAATTAGTAGCACTGCACAAATAAATGAGATATAAAAAATAAAAAAAATATAGATTTACATGTAACACGAATATATAGTTATGAAAAAACTCTGAGTAAGAATTTAGTTTGATGGAATCTCTCTCTCTCTCTCTCTCTCTCTCTCTCGGTTTTTGAAACTTCATCTATTAATTATTTATTCTTAATTAACTTCTTATTACATTCTCCTTCTCTGTCTGTCTGTCTGTCTGTCTGTATGTCTGTCTGTCTGTCTGTCTGTCTGTCTGTCTGTCCCTGTCTGTCTGTCTGTCTGTCTGTCCTGCTGTCTGTCTGTCTGTCTGTCTGTCCTGTCTGGTCTGTCTGTCTGTCCCTGTTTCTGTCTGCTGTCTAAATTTTCCTCCATTAAAATTGAATTTATTCTTAATTAATTTATTATGTTGCTGGTATGTAAATCAGTATTGCATTTTGTCTTCTCTTCTCTCTCTTCTCTCTCTTCTTCTCTCTCCTCCTCTCTCTCTCTCGCTCTCTTCAAAATCCTCCTTCTCTCAATCTCTCCTCTCTCGTATATATATATTAGTATATATTATATATATAATATATATATATAATAAATAAAGATAAATGCCACGAAGGAAAAATAAACGAAGGAGACTCCTTCGTTTATTTTTTCTTTCGTGGCATTTATCTTTATTTATGGATTTATCACGTTCCTAATTTTCGTGATTCAGTTATACATATTCAGTTATACATATATATATATATATATATATATATATATATATATATACAAGAAAAAACAATAAATAAATAGATTAAATAAAAACCTGTGTAAGAGAAGTTCCCTGACAACACCTTCACGGGGTCCCTTTCTGCGGGAAGGAAAAAACGAAAAAAAAAAACCACTTTTTTGGAAATAAAAAGGGCCACGAGGACTGAGGATGAGAGTTAACGGGGAGGGGGGGGGGGACGCTTTTGAAGCCCTCCTCAGAGGGTCGAGGAGGACCTGAAAGAAGAAGAAGAAGAAGAAGGAAGAAGGAGAAGGAAAAGGAAGAGTAGGACTGGAGAAAAGGAAGAGGAGAAGAAGAAGAAGAAGAAGAGGAAGAAGGAGAAGGAAAAGGAAGAGTAGGACTGGAGAAAAGGAAGAGGCGAGAAGAGAAGAGAAGAGGAAGAATGGAGGAAGGAAAAGGAAGGAGGTAGGGAACGGAGAAAAGGAAGAGGAGAAGAAGAAGAAGAAGAAGAAAAAGAAGAAGAAGAAGAGGAGGAGGGGGAGGAGGAGGAGGAGGAGGGCCTGAAGAAGAAGAAGAAGAAGGAATAAGAGGAGAAGGAATATGAAGGCCTGAAGAAGAAGAAGAAGAGGAGGAGGAGGACCTGAAGACGAAAGAGGAGGAGGAGAAGGAACTGAAGAAGAAGAAGAAGAAGAAGAAGAAGAAGAAGAAGAAGAAGAAGAGGAGGAGGAGGAGGAGTTCTTGGAGAAGAAGAAGACGGAGAAGAAACTGAAGACGTGAAATTCGAAGGAAAAAAAAGACTGGAATAAAAGTATGAATAGAGGAATAATAATAATAAATATAAGGATAAGGAATATATGAAGAATAAAAAAAATATACAGGAGGGAAAGGAGACGGAGGAGGAAAAGGTAAGGAAAAAGGAATGCAAAAAATACTGAATAATCGGAGAAAAATGAAGAAAATAAAGAGGAAAAATGAAAAAAATGTAACAAAATCCGCGAATAAGTAATAAAAGAAACACGAGGATGAAAATACGAATGACGAAACGAGAGAAATACGAACAGAAAGGAAATGAAAAAAAAAATGCGCGGAGGAAACGTAGGAAAAATAAAACAGAAAGAGAATGAGAAAATAAACGAAGGAGAACAGGGCAGGCAAAAAATAACGACAAGGGACTGAGAAAAAGTAGGCACAAGGCAAGGGAACGAAAGATGGGAATATATATATATAAGATTATATTCTTCCTTTCTTTGAAGACTTCCAAAAAATGAAGCTTCTTTCTTACTGGAGTCTTGGAGGCTTCCTGGAACGAGACTACTATAATATATATATATATATATATATAGTATATATATATATATATATATATATATATATATATAGATATATAGATATATATATATATATATATATATCATATATATATTAACATACATTTCAAAAAGCAATCTTTGGTATAATAAAATAAAAAAAGCTTTTTAAAGTCATCTTTCTCGGTAATTACTGCCACTATATTTTGTTCCGAATACTCTCAGAACAGCAATTACTCAAAGTGTATTTTGCGATCAGAAAAGGAATTACTAAATGTAAATTTTCCTCTCAGAACAGCAATTACTCAAGTGTAATTTGCCCCCTGTAGAGTAATCACTCCAAGTGTGTTTTGGCCGAAATGCTCTCAGATTAACAACTACTCCATGTATCAAATTGTATAGGAATCAACAAGTAACCAAAGTGGTATTTCCCCTGAAAGCAATATCCGATAAGCAATTATTCTGAGCAATATATCTGATGAAATATATCTGTGAACAAAAATTTCCCGCGGTGTTAAAAATATATATATATCGGTTTTTTTCTCCCTCTATACAAAAAAACATAACTTTATTGGTTACGAAATCGACGTTTGGGTGTCGAGGGTCGAAAAGTATATAAAAAAAGTTTGGAGTGTCAAACAATTTCCAGCATTTTGAGGTTTTTTACTCTCACAAGTTTTTTTAGTTTTCTGTAAAAGAAACCTCTTTTTCTGTCAGCCCTCATATCTTGAAATCTACGGAGGCTAGAGGGCTGCAAATTGGTACGTTGATCATCCACCCTAGAATCATCAAACATACCAAATTGCAGCCCTCTGGTCTAAGTAGTTTTTATTTTACTTAAAGCATAGGTTAGCCATAATCATGCGTCCAACAACGATATAGGACAGGCCACCACAGGGTCGTGGTTAAAGTTTCATTGGCCGCAGCTCATACAGCATTATCCCGTGACCACCGAAAGATAGATCTATCTTCGGTCGCCTTGATTATAGGAGAGAGAGAGAGAGAGAGAGAGAGAGAGAGAGAGAGAGAGAGAGAGAGAGAGAGAGAGCCAAATAAACATATTTCACCCAGAACATCAAATTCATTTGAACTATATCTCCGGTTTTATTATTTTTAATCAAATAGCATTTGATCACTCTTTCCCAATTTTTCATCAGTGATGAAATTATTTTATGTCAATTTTATGTCTATTTTTGCTATGAATTTTTTTTCTTTTGTTCCCTTTTCCGTCAAACAATATGAAAACCAGAAAGGGGATTAAAACAAGTGTCAAAGGATTCCACTGAGCGAGTGAGTTCTGTTTTCCAAAGTTTTCTACTATTATTTTATAAGGGTTTTAATCTGTTATTTTCACTCTCTCTCTCTCTCTCTCTCTCTCTCTCGATCGAGTTCTTTCGTATTTTCCATAGCTTTATCAGTGGAAGGCATTTAAAGTGAAAATGTATTATCATCATTATTATTGTCATTATGATTATTGTTATTACTATTATTATTTTCATTTTAAAAAGTGAGTGAGCTGTGTTTTCCAAAGTTTTTTTTATTATTATTTTAAATGGGTTTTCATCTGTTATTCTCTCTCTCTCTCTCTCTCTCTCTCTCTCTCTCTCTCTCTCTCTCTCTCTCTCTCTCTCGTATTTTCCATAGCTTTATCAGTGGAAGGTATTTTTAAAATCCAAATATTTTATTATTATTATTATTATTATTATTATTATTATTATTATTATTATTATTATTACTATTATTATTATTATTATTATTATTTTCCTTTAAAAAAGTGGCTACTTCACATCCAGTTAAAAAGTTTTTGTGACTCGTTTGGAATGGAACGATTCCTGGAATGGAATAAGTCCCTGGAATGGAAGAAACTCCTGCACTGGAACAACCTCAAGGGACGGAACAAAACCATGGCATGGAAGATGACCATGGAATGGAACAAGCCCCTGAAACAGAACACGTCATGGAATGGAACAAGCCCATGGAACGCTTCTATGAAATGGAATAAGCTATGAAATAATCTACGGAAAGATAAAAAATAACCTATGGAGTGGAAAAAGTTGAGGGACTGGAACAAGGTTAAGGAATGGAAGGCGTAATCGGAGTGGAATACTAATAATAATAATAATAATAATAATAATAATAATAATAATAATAATAATAATAATAATAATAATAATAATAATAATAATAATAATCAGCCAAATCTAGGGCTGTGTTGCGTAGAGAGAGAGAGAGAGAGAGAGTGAGAGAGAATTATACCACTATTCTCGACAGTTTGTGTATAGGCATTTGTGTGTGTGTATGTAGGAGAGAGAGAGAGAGAGAGAGAGAGAGAGAGAGAGAGAGAGAGAGAGAGAGAGAGAGGTTACAAAAACCACGACAGGTAAACGAGTTACAAATGGAAGAAAAGGGGGAAGTCACAGAAAAAAAAATATTGAAACGAAAAATCTGGATGGGCCATCCAGGTTGGTCCCGAAAGGACGGAGAAAAGAGAAAACAAGAAGAGAATAACAACAGAAAACAACAACTAAAAAAAAACAACAACAAAAATAACAGTTCAAAATAACAATAGGTCACTAAATAATCCACTTACAAAAAGGTCAACGCGACAGAGATCGAAGATCAGGCTAAGAGACGCGAGCTACGGACTCTTTCTTTGTTGGTGTGTCATCGTCATGTCGCCAACTTGATTGCATACACATCACAAACAAGTTGAATACATGTCAACGACTTATCGGAAGTCATATGATCATCCAACATCTCAGATGTCTCTCTCGCCAATTCAAGTCGCTGACTTCTTTGTGATATCATAAAACAAACACATACAAAGTCATCACAAGCAGGTTACCATGTCACCAACTCATCACGTACATATCACAGACAAGCTGCATACAAGTCATCGACTTGTATGCAACGATCATTCAATATTTGCTTAGATTTTTTTCCCCACTTACGGTCACTAATTTGTTTTCAACATATCTGAGATATGTATGTGATAAGCTGTCGACTCGTGTATAGTGTGGACGCACCAATGGAGTATAAGTTTGTCAAAGACAGATTATATTAAAAATTATCGTTGTCCTGTAAATGATATGCAAATAGATGTATAATGATAGAATTAACGTAAATTTCTTTCTGCATAACTGCTTCAACTATACAGTGAAGAATTATATTTATATATATATATATATATATATATATATATATATATGTGTGTGTGTGTGTATGTATGTATGTATATATATATATATATATATATATATATATATAATATATGTATATAATATATATATATATATATATATATGTATATGTCTGCGCGTGTACGTATGTTAATTAAGCTAAGCATTATACAAAGCCAACCAAATTATTGAATTAACTCAGCGTTTGTTCTTGAATATGATAATTACAGAGTGACCCCTGGCATTCCCTTATGTAACTGGTTCAGAAGGCGTCTCTCATCCTTTAAACTAAAGCCACCCACCCAAAACAATTACCGATATTCTACTCATTTGCCCAAAAATCAAACTGTGTTCTTGACAGCTGGATAAGCTTAAAGGATATTTCGTATCGTGAAATCACAGACGAATTCTCTCTCTCTCTCTCTCTCTCTCTCTCTCTCTCTCTCTCTCTCTCTCTCTCTCACAGAAACAAACATGAAATCTGCTCGCTTCTATGCTTTTTTGTTTTTTATTGTTGATTCACTTTTTTTCTGAATTGCTGACTCCCCCTTTTTTTTTTAATTGTTGATTCACATTTTTTTAGAATTGTTGATTTACTTTTTTTTAGAAATGTTGATTCAAATTTTTTAGAATTGTCGATTAACTTTTTCTAAATTGTTGATTCACTTTTTTTTAATCACTTTTTTTATTCACTTTATTTTCGAATTGTTAATTCACCTTTTTAAAAATTGTTGATTCACTTTTTTTTGAGTTGATGATTCACAATTTTTTTGAACTGTCGATCCACTTTTTTAAAATTGTTGATTCACTTTTTTTTAATTATTGATTCACTTTTTAAAAAAATTTTGATACACTTTATTTTTAATTATTGATTCACTTTTTACAAATTGTTGATTAACTTTTTTTGAATTATTGATTCACTCACTTTTATAAAATAGTGGATTCACTTCTTTTTTTTTAAATTATCGATTCACTTTTTTTTTTAAATTATTGATTCACTTTTCTTTAAATTGTTGATTCACTTTTTTTTGAATTGTTGATTAACTGGTTTTTTAATTGTCGATTCACTGTATTTTTGAATTCTTGATTCACTATTTTTTTAATTGCAGATTCACCTTTTTTTTGAAAAGTCGATTAACTTTTTTTAAATTGTTCATTTAATTTTTTTTAAATTATCGATTCCCTTTTTTTGAATTGTTGATTCACTTTTTTTTTTTGAATTGTTGGTTCACTTTTTTTTTAACTGTTGATTCACTTTTTTTTGAAATGTCGATTAACTTTTTTTTTTCAAATTGTTGATTTAATCTTTTTTTTTAAATTGTCGATTCCCTTTTTTTTTGAATTGTTGATTCACTTTTTTAAAATTCGTCTGTTCACTTTCCTATTTTTGAACAGTCTATTCACTTTCTTTTTTTGAATTGTCGATTCATTTTATTTTTTAATTGTCAACTATCTTTTTTTAAAATTGTTGATTCACTGATTTTTTTAATTGTTGATTCACTTTTTTTTTAAAATTGTTGATTCAATTTCATTTTATTGTTATTCACTTATTTTGAAACTGTTGATTCACTTTTTATTAATTGTTGATTTAATTTTATTTTATTGTTGATTCACTTTCTTCTTTTGCTGATTCACTTTTTTTTTTAAATTATCGATTCACTTGTCTGTAAATTGTTGATCCACTTATTTTTTTAATTGTCGATTCCTTTTTTTCTTGAATTGTTGATTCTCTCTCTCTCTCTCTCTCTCTCTCTCTCTCTCTCTCTCTCTCTCTCTCTCTCTCTCTCTCTCTCTCTCTCTCTCTCTCTCTCTTTTCAACTCTGTCCTTTATTGCTCGTATGGATTTAAATGAGAACAGCACTTACAACTTGCACTCGTATCTCTCGTACGTGATTCTTACCAGGAAAGAGACGAAATAATCAAATGTAGTTCGCTTTTGGGGCCACCCCGATCTTTTTTGGGCTGTTTACGAAATATTAATTTTAATGTGATTATAGCGGGAAAAAGACACAAGTAAATAAATATAGATATTCGGATACTCGTGCGTTATTGGTATTCAAGTTTTCATTCTATATATATATATATATATATTATATATATATATATATATATTTATATACATACAAAACACTTTTCGGTAATTCTCAAATTAATGCAAATGAATAAAATTAATAAAATAAGTGAAAAAATAAAATAACACGACCATACAGATTTTGTAAAAATTATTCTATATCACTAGAGCAACAGTCAGCGAATAATAATAATAATAATAATAATAATAATAATAATAATAATAATAATAATAAATAATAATTAAACACTTTTAAACTAAGGAAACGAGAATTTTGCCTTCAAGCAGTGCAAAGCAGAGTATCCTAAAGAAAAGAAAAAAAAAAAGAGCGAGAAAGAGATTCCTTCGAAGGATATCAAAATTCCAACTTTACTTTCTTAATACTTTAAGTGGTGGAGTCAAAAAAACGAGAGGAGATCCTGATAGGATCCCTTTAGTGGAGGGAGGGCGGCTGGGTGGGGGAAGGGGAAGGGAGATAGTCGGAGGATCCCCTGATGGGCCTAGGAGGTCCTTCAGGAGGAGGAGAAAGCTTCCTCCTTTTATCATTCCTTTTCCTTCGATCTTTCATTAAAAAACATTTTCCTTATTTCTCTACCTATCTATACAGTGCCTTCTCATTATTCTTGCCTTTCTTTCCTGCTATATTCATTATTTCTCTCTCTTCTTTCCTTGGCGTTTTATCCATATTCTTCCTATCTTCCTTATTTTTCTATCTACTTTATTTAGAGGTGTTACATATTCTTGCTATGCGAGGAATTAAAAGATAACAGCGATTTAATGTTTTACTCCGATTCAACAGACAGCAATGACTTGAGATATACCAGCGACGTTATCATTATCAGAATAATTAACTAGATTATTAGCATCAGCAAACGGAAAATAATAATAATAAAAAATAAAACAGCACCCACACCTCTACCTGGTGATGACAGGCAGGTGAGTTCGTACCAACACGTTTCGAAAGCGAAAATACCCTAGAAATTGGTGTGCAGTATCATTTAACATAAATTAACAAATGTCAGAAAACCGGAATCGAAAACAATTCGACTGGATTGAACAGATTTCAGCGGGAATTATTATTTCTTTGGGAAGAGAGAGAGAGAGAGAGAGAGAGAGAGAGAATCACTGGAACGGTAGTTGCTATATGGAATACCTTTGTTAAGACCAACTGAATGTAATTATCGATTCCTTTTGCTCACAAATGATCGGATGTGATGTCGAATTCAAAGGTCTTTTTCTAAAACTTACCGTTTTCCAGTACCTTCCAGCATCAGCCACAGCTCGCTGGAACGGCAGTTGCTACCTGGAATGCCTTTGTTAAGGCCACATGAAAGTAATTCTCGATTCCTTTTGCTCACATATGATCGAATGTGATGTCGAAGTCAAAGGCCTTTTTCTAAAACTTGCCGTTTTCCAGTACCTTCCAGCATCAGCCACAGCTCGCTGGAACGGTAGTTGCTATCTGGAATGCCTTTGTTAAGAACCATTTGAATTTAATCCTTCATTCTTTTCGCTCATAAATGATCGAATACGATGTTGAATTCAAAGGCCTTTTTGGGTCGAGGAGAAGATGGGGGTTTTCACCTCTCATAAAAAGATACTACAGATGGGAAAAAATCATAATACTATATTATAAATGGTAAACAAACAGGTAACAATGACAAATATAGACATAACATAAATTAAATAACTTGGCAAAACGGAAAAATGATAAAACTAAAAAAATATGTATACTCTGCTCTAAAAGCTAAAAGTGCTTTAACAGAACATTAAATACAGCTAAAACATTAATTAAATAAACTGGCATAATGGAAAAACGATAAAATTACCTCATGGAAACTGTACTCCGACCTAAAAGCTAAAAGAGGCCCCAGGAGAAAATGAAAAGCAGCGTCATTTGCATAATGAAGTGAGGCACAGAAACCCACCCTTCGGAAAACGTCCGGATAAAACAAACCAGAGGAGTGAAATGTAAAATAGTCCTTCCGCCCTGGATACTTAAAGTCTTCAGTCGTATGAAGGAGAAATCTCATTCAAGACCTCTGTTGTTTCTGGTATATCCTGGTATACGTGTATATCCACAGGTGCAGCGGCCAGGTAAGAAGGAGATCTACCTGGTGACCTGGTTACCTGAGAGGCGAACTCACCTGGTTATGGAGGATTAGGCTTTGTGTTTGTTTATGAAATAAAGGCGAAGGAATATTGTGTGTTGTTTTTTGTTGTTGATGTTTTAATATTTTTTTCTAATTTTATTTTTTTAATGGGCCTTGAGAGACAGTGTTCCCTAACAGAAGGGAATAAGAAAATGAGACTCTCTCTCTCTCTCTCTCTCTCTCTCTCTCTCTCTCTCTCTCTCTCATTTTTCTCTAGTCGCGTACTATTCCATTACATGAATTGCTTTTGCAGATATCTTAGAATTTGAGAAATTTTAATGTGGGAATTGACTAAAGAAGAGAGAGAGAGAGAGAGAGAGAGAGAGAGAGAGAGAGAGAGAGAGAGAGAGAGAGAGAGAGATTTCGTCTGCACAAATTCTTATAATTTTATAATTTGAGATAATTTAATGTAATAACAAACGGAATGGGAAAAACCTTTGGGGAGAAAAGAGAGAGAGAGAGAGAGAGAGAGAGAGAGAGAGAGAGAGAGAGAGAGAGAGAATGAGTTTTCGTCTATACACGTATAATTTGAGAATATTTAATGTCATGACAAACAGAATGAGGAAAAAATTAAACACAAGCGCGCGCACGCGCACACAACACACACACACACACACACACACACAGAGAGAGAGAGAGAGAGGAGAGAGAGAGAGAGAGAGAAAGCATTCCTACTATGCAATAAAACATCATAAAAAGACCTAATGAAAGTTGCTGGCAATCCGGGACTTAGGAAGATTAAGCTGAAGAAAGACTTCCAATCCAATGGGCATATGAAGAAGCATGGGGGAACCCCCTTCCCCCACCCCTCCTCCCACTCACCCCCACCACCTCAACACAATGAGAACGCACCCATAAGGAACGCAAAGAAGAAAACTCGACCAGGAAGCGCGAGAATAGAATGCACCTGTTTGGAGAAGACTCGCAGATGAATGGAACGCAACCATTTAGGAGGCAGAATACGAATGGGCCACCACCTCCCCCTCCTCCTCCTCCTCCTCCTCCTCCTCCTCCCTCCTCCTCCTCCTCCTCCTCCTCCTCCTCCTCCTCCTCCTCCTCCTCCTCCTCTTCTTCTTCTTCTTCTTCTGGCAAAGCGCAGAGTAATATCAAGGTTGGAAGACACTGAATGGGAGATGATGGAACCATCTGCAATGGAAGCCCTCTCACACGTTCACCCCCCCTTCCCCTCTCCCCGCCCACAATACCCATACCTCCCCCCCCCCCCGGTAAAAAATGGCCCTTTTCGCAAATTATGTCTTCAGAGAAACCGAAAGGGACGAGGACAACTCGTTATTTGAGTTTCGAAATACAAAGACATTTTGGGGGAGGCAGTAATCAAACAAGTCCAATATCTGTCAATTTGTCTTACTTATTCGTTTGGTCTGAAGACTAAATAAATGAATAAATGAAAAATATAATATATGTTACATATAAGCTAATTTCATTGTGGTAAACTATGCATAAACGTTTTAGCTCCGATTAGCAAAAAACATTTGGAAATCATTCCCTGTTTTGTGCAGATCGCTGATGCTTACATGCACTACAATTATGGTACAACACACAGTCTCCACTACTACGTATCTTCAGTGAATCTGCTTAGGAAATATTACAATATATATACATATATATATATATATATATGTGTGTATATATATATATATATATAGATATATATATATATATATCTATATAAATATATATAATATATATATATATATATATAATCTAATTTGATTATGATGAACTGCATATAATCATACGTTTTAGTTATGTTTAGGAAAAACATGAAAATCACTCCCTGTTTTGTGCAGATAGCCGATGCTTACATGTACAACAATTATGGTACAACACACGATCTTCACTACTTCGTATCTTCGGTGAATTTGCTTAGAAAATATTACAGAAATTAAATTAAAATCAGAGTGAATAAAACGCTTATCATCTTTCGTCATTTGTCCCACTGAATACAAGGAATTGACTTACACTCCTCCACAATTCGCTCCATTAAAAAATTGTTTAAAAGTTGTTACAAAAACAAAACTTCATCAGTTTAAAAGGATTAGAGCATTCCCGGTCTTTATACTAACCTATTTTCCAAATTGGATGCAAAAACTGATTTAATTTTTCCCAGCCAAGCAACGCAATGTTACAATACAATTTTGCATATTTAATTCCTTGAATAAACCTGATACAAACAGATTAAAAAATTTAATAAAAAAGTGATCAAAACCTTCCCGCGTCTTTCAATTACTCATTTTTCCAAAATGGACTCAAAAATTCAATTAATTTTTCAACTCGACGGTAAAACACAATTTTGCATATATATAATTCCTTGAATATACCTGATTAAAACATTAAGGAATTAAATAAAAAAAAGTTATTCAAACCTTCCCCCGTCATTCAATTACTCATTTCTCCAAATTGGACTCCTGATTAAAACAGATTGAAAAATTTAAAAAAGTGATTCAAACCTTCCCCCGTCTTCCAATGACTCACTTTTCCAAATTGGACTCCAAAAATTGAATTCATTTTTCAACTCGAGCATCGTGATTTTCAAAAGCGACTGCCAAAAGTCCCTCGCAGCCTCATGTCTCATGCAAAGCAGCAAGTCTCGACGACGACGACGCCCCGAGTTGAAGCCAAAGAATGCAAAAGTATGAAGCCAAAGGACCTGTCTTGAATTCAGCCTTTTCGGGTCAACTAGACGCAATATATTAATGCTGCTGCCGCTGCGTCTCGCAGTTTAGGAAACGAGGAGACGACGCGAACGAAGGAAATACAAATCAGGGAGAAAGCTGAAGACACGAGCAAAGGAATAAAGACGAAGACGACGTGAACACACGAAATAAAATACAGATAGAAATGAAGATGACATGAGCAAAGGAAATAAAGATTAACACGACGTAAACACACGAAATAAAATAGAGATAAAAATGAAAATGGCATGACCACAGGAAATAAAATACAGACATAAATGAAGATGACATGAACAAAATGATTAAAATACAGAAATGAAAATGAAGACGGCATGGACAAAGGAAATAAATATGAAAATAACATGAACACAGGAAATAAAACAGATAAAAATGAAGATGACATGAACACAGGAAATAAAATACAGACGAAAATGAAGATGACATGAACAGAGGGATTAAAATACAGAAATGAAAATGAAGACGACATGAACAAAGGAAATAAAAATGAAGATGACATGAACACAGGAAATAAAATAAGAGAAAAAATGAAGATGACATAAACAAAGTAAATCAAATTTAAACATATAAAGGAAGACGAGCAATGGAAAATACAACTGAAAACGACATGAACAAAGGAAATATAAATGAAAACGAAAAGAACAAAGGAAATAAAAAAGAAGACGGGATGAACAAAGGAAAACCAAATATACAGATAGTATTATACATATAGGATTTTGATATACATGAAAAATACCCTGACGCAATTGTTTCCAGACATCTGGATGTGAAACTTCCAGTAAATGCTGTTCTGGAACATATGGGATAGCTGTCAGAAAATCAGAAAAGAAAGGCAGTTGGATATTCTATTTCTCTCTCTCTCTCTCTCTCTCTCTCTCTCTCTCTCTCTCTCTCTCTCTCTCTCTCTCTGTTTATATATATATATATATATATATATATATATATATATATATATATATATAGTATATATATATATATAAAGACAATAAGAGACACCAGAGGATTTAACAGAGTGGACTTAGAACGTTCCGACTCGCCCGGGGATAGAATCCGGGAGCATATATATATATATATATATATATATATATATATATATATATCTATATATATATATATATATATATATATTATATATATATATATATTTATGTGTGTGTGTGACCTCACATAGGTTACGTAACACTTGCAACAGAGTGCCAAATATAGGTTAAGGCCAAAGGGCTCAAAATAAAAAAACAAAAATCCAAATGAAAACGAAAGGGGAATTGGATGAAGGGATGGATTAAAAAGAAGGCAAAGAGATAAAAAGAAAGTAAAGAGAAAATAGGGGGAAAGCAAGAAGAAAGGTGAGGGAGAGCCGAAATCCGAAAAGAAATGAATGGGTTTGCCATGAAAGGCAACGCCCACTTTTTAAAAAAATTCTACGTAGGGAAATGAGAATTTTGTTTACAGGTTTATGATGTCTATTGCAGAAATTTAATAATTTATCCATTTTTTTCCTGATGATGTCTCTTGCGGAAATTTAGACATTTGTTTTAACAATATATTTTTTTATATGTTTTGACTTTGTTTATCTAACGGATGTTTGGAGCAATTAAAATATTTAGAATAAGTAAAATAATATATAAAAGATAAATTTGTCTCAGCTTAAGCTGACAAATTGAGAAGGAGATAGTTATATAGTTGCTTACTATTAAAATTGTTCATAGATATTCAGAACACTTTTTTACTAATATTCACTTACTCGGGGAGTATGCCTACAAACTATTTTGTTGTTGTTTTTCGGGGGGTAGGAAAGGTCTATGGAAGAGCCTAACAATGTCTGAAGAAGGTGTATCGCGTTGAGCTACAGATAGGAATTTCAGGATAGGATATTTATCATTTATCTATTCGAATGAATATGTAAAAGATAATTAATGTGCGTGTTAAGTAGTACACAACAATTATTTCTAATAAAATATAGCGTATTTATTTTAGTTTTCGTTGGTGAAACAACGCGCTAATTGACCGTGGAATTTAGCACGCGCCCCGAGCATGCTGGGGGTCGGATCACGCCTTGTCTGATGTGTAGTGAATTTGTTTATCTAATGGATGTTTTGAGTGAATAAAATAATATAAAAAAGAAATTAGGCTCCGTTAATCCAACAGAGAAGGCAGGAGGGGGAAAATTAATAAGTTCGTTTACTAACAAACACTATATTTAGGTAAAGCATAAACAAAACCGCTATACATAGCAAAGCAACCTAAACATAGCTGCTTTAGCTAACTAACCCTTCGACCCATTCCTTAATCACGCTAATTCAAATTACATAGCACAGAAATTCAGCCATTATACATTGCCTCCCTAAAGCAGTTCTTATATTTTAATAATATACTTAAATTTTCATCTATTTATTCATTAATGTTAATTTATCTTCATTTTCTAAAAATCTATTTCTTCTTTCTGTATTTCATATTACCATCTGTAACGTCTTCCTCATGAACACCATAATATTCTTTGGAAGCTTGAACTTCAAGTCTATAGCCCCTTGGGTGGGTTTGTTCCATTTGAACAGGGTTCATCTTCGGAATCCAGCCCACTAACCGACCCACCTATTGCAAACCACCCCGTTTTCTATGTCTATATCTGTGCACCAGTATCTTAATTAATTTACGTACTTTGTACTCTCATA
This sequence comes from Macrobrachium nipponense, assembly GCF_015104395.2. Lineage (NCBI taxonomy): Eukaryota > Metazoa > Arthropoda > Malacostraca > Decapoda > Palaemonidae > Macrobrachium > Macrobrachium nipponense. The sequence continues at coordinate 8,362,316 of NC_061088.1, read as the reverse complement.
GATGAACCCCAGGGGGGTTGTGGTCGACATGTAAGACGAAATAAACTTCAGAAGAGAGAAAATCTTAGTATGTCCTTAGGAAATTTGATATACCAGCTAAACACTGAATATAAGATGATTTTAAGACGAGTAGAGAAGACTATATATATAAAGTTATATGCCGTGGAGACAGCTATAATTTTCAATGTACTGCCCTCTGAGAATAATAATAATAATAATAATAAATAATAATGTAATAATAATTAATATAATCATAATAATAAATAATAATAATCATAATAATAATAATAATAATAATCATAATAATAATAATGTCCGGCCCTTCAACCATTGTCTTAATTACTTCTAAACCATCTTCCAAAATCATTTTAGAAGCCAACTCCCGAATGTTCCAATCAAACATTCAAACAGAGGGCCAACATTCCGTCCTATTAGGCACCTTTGCAAAATACGCTTTTCGCAGATCGGATCAGAATGAAACAGCAGTGTTTTCGACTCGACGTGTTTACGAGTTCGTTCCTATAAATACCCTTCGCGCCTCTTAGAATATCCTAATTAGAGCGCGCGCACAGAGAGAGAGAGAGAGAGAGAGAGAGAGAGAGAGAGAGAGAGAGAGAGAGAGAGAGAGAGGGGGGGGGGCGGTTGAGCTTGCCTTCATTAACTTCTGCTGTCTCGTTTCGAGGGGTTTATAGTTTTCGTGATGAGGACAGACATTTTCGTTCGTTCTCAATGACAGGGACGTTATTATTGATAACGTTTTGTTCTAGGTTTTTATATATATATATATATATATATTTATATATCTATATATATATATATATATATATATACTATATATATATAGTATATACTTATTAAATTTTTTAAATTTTAGATTGTAATTTTGATGTGTATTTTGTTTTCATTAATTTGAATGTACTTTTATTTAACAGTGATGATGCAAAAGGCTTCTGTGAGAAACGTTTGATTAGCGAAATAATTCATGTCCCTATCTTAATCATGTGTCTTCGGTTTTCCTGAAGTATTTGATATTATATATAATATATATATATAATATATAATACTATATATTATTAAAACTCGCTCACTAATTGCTGATTCGAAACGAACAAATATTCCAATAAGATAAACTGTCATTGAATTGTATACTTGTAGGTGGACAAAATTGCCACAGAAATAACGTACAAAATTATCAGCGATTACATTAAGAAATTAACCAAAAGAAATATTACGAATCACATCGAAAATATTATACAGAATTATGAAGAATTACATCAGAATTAAGGTACATAAGTATTAATAGTTACCTCAAAAATAAAGTAAGGTATATAATTATCACTAGATACTTAAAAAATAAAGTAAGGTATATAATTATTAATAGTTACATAAAAAATGAAGTAAGGGACATAATTAGTAATAATTACCTCACAAATGAAGTAAAGGACATAAGCATTAATAGTTACCTCAAAAATAAAGTAAGGTACACAATTATTAATAGTTACCTCAAAAATAAAGTAAGGTACATAAGTATTAATAGTTACTTAAAAAATAATGTCAAAAATCATTATGAATTACTAAAAAAATAATACACAGAGTCCACAAGAATTATACTGAAAATAACGTAAAGAGATAATAAGAATGACATTGAAAATAAAACACAAAAGTCATAAGAATTAAAAATACTGAGAATATTTCAGAAACAGGTAAACATAAGTCCAAATTAAAAGTTTTTACCTGTCAAGTGTCATTTACCTAATTCAGGAGAAAGTCTCTCTCTCTCTCTCTCTCTCTCTCTCTCTCTCTCTCTCTCTCAGGGGATAATCATCGCTCCTTTAACTTCTAGAAAAAAATAGTTTCATAACTAAGCTATTTATTAGTAGCATCATAAACAGTTAATATACACATATACATACATATGAATATATATATATATATATATATATATCTATATTGTATAATGTGTTTGTGTATGTGTGTGTGTGTAAAAAATGAGCCGAAGTTTCTACGGCGCGGCCGAGTTTTCTGGACAGCGTATAATCAAGGCCACCGAAAATATAATGCTATATGAGCCGCGACCCATGAAACTTTAACCAATGCCCGGTTGTATCCTATCCTATATCGTTGCCAGAAGCACGGTTATGGCTGAATTTAACCTTCAATAACCTGAAAACTACTGAGGGTAGAGGGCTGAAATTTGCTATGTACGATGATTGGAGGGTGGACAATCGACATGCCAATTTGCAGCCCTCTAGCCTCAATGGTGTTTAAGATCTGAGGGCGGACATTAAAAAGTGCGGACAGAATAAATTACGGACGGACAAAGCCGCCTGAATAGTTTTCTTTTACAGAAAATTATAATTGAAAAAATAAAATAAAAAATACATATAAAACAAATAGCTAAACCGACTCACAGGGAATGTAAAATAATACACTACTCGATACGAACTAAAATACCACAATTCATCATTAGAGCAATTCACACGTCTCTCAGGGAGGAGAATCCCCCCCCCCCCCTCTCTCTCTCTCTCTCTCTCTCTCTCTCTCTCTCTCTCTCTCTCTCTCTCTCTCTCCTAACGACGCCTTTCTCGAAAGAATTTCTTGCCAGGTCTGTGTTGTATAGAGGAAGTGAATTGAGCTCAATCTCACTCTCCAAGAATACTTTAGTTTCCCCTGGAGGGGAGAAACAGCCTCGCTAGTTTGCTCTGTCGTTTTGTGTAGCTGGAAAAACCACCAGTTTTTTTATTGTTTTTATTTTTCTATTTATTGTTTAATTCATTTTATTCACTCCTTTTACTCGTATGGTTCCCATTGTGTTATATATTTTCTCTCTCCACTTCATTTCCTCATTCTATTACTCTAATTACACGTTTTTCTTTGTCATTTTCTTCCATCTTTCTCTTAAGTAAAAAAAATTCCACATTTTTATTGTTATTATTTTTTTACGTTTATCGTTCGTTATTTTACTCCCTGGTTTTATGGTTCATATTCTTTTATACATTTTCTCTCTCTTGTTTTACTTTCTCCTTCCATCTTTCTTTTAGGTGACAAAATACAATTTTTTTGTATTTTTTTTATTCTTCTGTTTATTGT
>NC_061088.1:8351726-8356726 GCF_015104395.2 Macrobrachium nipponense | reverse complement strand
TTTTTGGGAGAATGGAATACTGGGCATGTAATCAGGAATGTGGTTTCAGTTATCTAGTTCTGAATGTCATATTGAGTATAGATTCACTATTAAACCTTTAGTTGTCCATTACAACGGACAAAATAGACTGTTAATTTCTACGATTGTTGGTTTATACATCGATCTGTGAATTGATCAAGTAAAAATTGCGCCGAAGTCTCTTCGGCACAATCGAGTTTTCTGTACAGCGTATAATCAAGGCCACTGAAGATAAATCACACTCTCGGTGGTCTCGGTACAATGCAAGTATGAGCCACGGCCCATTAAACTTTAACAACGGCCCGTTGGTGGCCTGGCCTGTATCGTTGCCAGACGCACGATTATGGCTGATTTTAACCTTGAATTAAAATAACAACCACTGAGGCTAGAGGGCTGCAATTTGGTATGTTCGATGGTTGGAGGGTGGACGATCAACATACCAATTTGCAGCCCTCTAGCCTCAGTAATGTTTAAGATCTGAGGGCGGACAGAAAAAGCCAATGCCATCTCAATAGTTTTCTTTTACAAAAAACCGAAATTGAAATTTAATAGCAATAATCCATTCATTAATTTATTTAATCATTTGATTGTATATGTATATTTTCACTTAATCGAAATTACTATTTCAACATTCAGGCAAATTTGACAATGATAATGGATTTAATAATATATCTAACTTTAACATCAAAACGACACTGAACGGTAAGCAACTGATTTTAATAACATAAAAGGCATTATTAATCTAATTTCTTGAATCAAAAGCAATTTAACTGACACATAATCTGATAATAAAAAGAATATATTTTATACAAAAACTGTTTTTAAAGATAAACTGACCTAACATTCACAAGAATTTTAACACGACTGTGAATTTAACAAAAATCTAACTTTGCCACTTGAAGGGGACTTAGGAAAAGTAAATATTTTGATAACTGAGAAGGAATTAACAAAATATTTATTGAATAATTAGCGATATAATTATGGTATCATCATGACGATAAAAAGGATTATAAACTAGTTATCTGCTTTTGACACAAACAAATTATTATGATAATTGAAAAAGAACTTAACAAAAAATAATTCCTTCAATAACAATTGATTTAATTGCCGTGTAATCACGAAAAAAAAATTATTAACCAAAAATGTGGTTTTGAAAGTAAGACTAGGAAAAACAAGAATAAGCAAAACACTTGTTTACTTCAGTAAACAATAATAAAATAAGAATAAACAAAACACTTGTTTACTTGAGTAAACATTAATAAAATAAGAATAAACAAAACACTTGTTTACTTCAGTAAACAACACTAAAACTTAGGAGACAGGTAATGCCATTGTTGATAAGATGTGAGATAGTGGACGCCTGAATATATTCCATCATAAAAAAAAAATAAAATAAAATTGACCTCGTGACCTTTCAACATCTATTCACCCACGCAGAGCCACATGGGTAAAGTGGGATAGACCAGAACCAGTCGCCTAGTTATGAGATGAGAGAGTGATGTTGGCAAGAAAATAGTGGATTATTTAAGTAAATGAAAAAGTAGAGGATGGATTAGGGCAGACCCATCTGATGACGATCCAAAGTTTATATATATAAATACATACATACATACATATATATATATATATATATATATATATATATATATATATATATATATATATATATATATATATATAGAGAGAGAGAGAGAGGAGAGAGAGAGAGAGAGAGAAGAGAGAGAGAGAGAGCATTTATACCAATACACTCAACTTCCAGTACATTTGTGAGTGTGTACGTGTGTTGCTGAGAGAGAGAGAAAGAGAGAGAGTGAGAGAGAGAGAGAGAGAGAGAGATATTATCCCCTTTGCACTGACAGAACGGGCGGACGGGTGGCTTTGACAAGGCAATGCATCACTCGACGTGACGGTTCAAACACTTTGTTGTGGGGGGGGGGCGGGGGGAGGACAGTGGGGTTGGGGGGGGAGGGGGGAGGGGGAGGGGAGAACATCCGTAAGCAATCACTCACTTCTCGGCCTCACAAACCGCAGCTCCTTATCGACAGGTAGCAAGTATTAACACACGTGTGCCCTCGAAAGCGCGCTATTCTTAGGTTTCAGGGTTCAAGTTTTTTTTTTTTTTTTTTTTTTTGAGGGGGGGGGGGGGGGGGGGAAGGTGTTTGGGGCGGGGGTTGGAGAGAAAGTCAAATGTAAAATAATATAAAGCACGATTTGTAATTACTGAGTTCTGGTCTTATGTCGTTTGATGTGCACAATGAAAAATAGAAAAAAAAAATTAGAAAGCATATTATGGTATTTGCAGAGTTAATTGGGGTAAGGTATTATGTATGTGATATATATGCATATACATACATACATATACATATATGAATTTAAATAATATATATATATATATATATCTATATATATATATATATATATATGCTTCAAAAAATCACAGTAGATGCACGAGACTTCATTAAATAAGCGAATACCACAGGAAAATGATAGTCAGAAATCCAAGCGCTTGACAATGTCTTAGTAAAGACGAAAGCGCTGGGATTTCTGACTATCATTTTCTGTGGTATTCGCTTTTATATATTATATATATATATATATATATATATATATATATATGTATATATATATATATATATATATATATATATGTATACATATGTATATATATATATATATATATATATATATATATATATATATATATCCACACACATTTCTGAATTACTTGACCTAGTAATGGCGACATAAACGAGTCGTTTGTTGCTATTAAGCTAAAAGGAAATATTGAATAAAAATATAGGTGGAAAAATGTATCGGACCTTCTACCAGTTAACAAATATACTTTGCCTTTTTATCAGAACCCTTATACGACTCTCGGGTAAATAAATGCGGTTTCTAATAACCCAGTGACATAATAGAATTACTGTTCAACTTACGAAAATACAAACTGAAAATGTCAGAAAATATAAAACAAATATTTCATGTTACGTAGACAACGAATCCACACTATTTTCAGTTCGAAGCTCAGAGCTAAAAAGAGTCGCCTGAGCTTCGGACTTCTTCGAATGACAGATGGTCCGTCTATAAGGAAATTAGATACTGATAAACGAGGTGAATAAAAACGGCTGAGAAGCTTAAGGAAAGAGAGAGAGAGAGAGAGAGAGAGAGAGAGAGAGAGAGGGAAATTACCCACACCCAAACAGGACCTTTGAACATTACATCCATAATAATCTGATATAAGTATCGTCTCGCGGGACCCGCGCTAAAAGCCCCTTTCTCTCTCTCTCTCTCTCTCTCTCTCTCTCTCTCTCTCTCTCTCCTGTTCAGCAACCTTATCTAATTACCTTGATGACCCTAATACAATCAGAGTGGTCATCACCTGGACAAAGATACGAAGGGACCTCATCATCATCATTATCTTGATGGATGCTTTTGGCATCTCGAGATGATTTCACACTCGGGCTTCAATTAGGAAAATGAAAGTCGGACTCTACGAATGGAAGGGAAGAATAATAATAATAATAATAATAATAATAATAATAATAATAATAATAATAATAATAATAATAATAATAATAATAATAATTATTATTATCATTATTATTATTAATTAATTATATTGTGTGATTTTTTGGTAGAAGACCCTCTTTTATGCAAATGCTGTTAAAAAGAATGGCAGAATTAAGCGAGTTGATTTTATATAGTTTTTTTTTCTATTTTTCTTACAATTCGCTTCTCAGGCTCAGCGATGTTTCTGAGTAACTGGCCAATATTCATATTGGAAATTTCAAACAATTATAAATGCTGAGTATAAGCTTTTATTTTATTAGATCCAGTTCTAATAAAATACAAGATTACCTTCAGCATTCATAATTTATTGGAAAATTCCCAATATGAATATTGACCAGTTACTCAGAAACATCGTTGAGCCTGAGAAGAGAAATTGTAAGAAAAAAAAAATTATAAATTGTCGTAAATTAGGAAACTGAGTCAACTCTAGGAATGAAAGGGAATAATAATAATAATAATAATAATAATAATAATAATAATAATAATAATAATAATAATAATAATAATAATAATAATAATAATATAATAATAATATAATAATAACAACAACAACTCCACCTGCAAAACACACCTCCCACACAAAGCAGCCGGAATGATTAACTTTAATATCACCTCTTTAAAAAAACCACTAAACACACCTAATGCATTTTTTTTTTTGCCATCACATAACAGTCAGATTAATTTCCAAATCTCTAGAAGCTAAATGTTTTTTTTTTTTTTAAATGACGTTCTATAATGGACTCTTTTTTTTTAAATGGCCTTTTTTTTTTCTTTAAAATGACGCCCTGTAAAGCTCGTGGGTTTGACCTTGTTTGACCTTTTCATCTGACCTGAAGAGGGATGTGCCTTACGTAATAACAACAGAAATGTTATCCTTTGGGTCTGCGATACAAAATATTTTTCGATACAATATATTTTTCCTTTTTCGTTACAGCAGGACGGGAAGTCAAATGCAACAAAAATGTATAAAACAACGTATTAAGTGCAGTAGTGTCATTTTTAATTCTCAGTAGTTTGACGAAAGACACATCAGACACACACACATTATATATATATACTATATATATATATATTATATATATATTATATATATATATATATACATATATGTGTGTAGTGTGTATATACATATATAATAGTATGCTAAAATACAACTAACTTAAACTCAATAAACTTTCTGCCAAGACTATGTATATAACTTAAGTAATGTAATCATTAGGCATCACCAGCATCTCTCTCTCTCTCTCTCTTTCTCTCTCTCGAGTGAAATGATCACAGACGCTAGATGACTCCTATGTACACAGTCTCTTTCTAGAGCTGTGACCTATCATCTAGGAATCTAGACGGTCCCCACTTGAGAGGTCGTCTAGCTTTTCGACAGACTTCTCAATTGCCTGGGAGGGTCTCTAAGT
>NC_061088.1:8316726-8324226 GCF_015104395.2 Macrobrachium nipponense | reverse complement strand
CAAACAAACACAACCACACACACACACACAAACCCAGCAAGATTTGGTTTGAGTACAAACAACATCCTAGCTTAAAACGCACATTCGCGCCCACATACACACACACACACACACAAACCCACCAAGATCGCTTTGAGCAAAAATAACTTCTGTGGTTCATAAACACACAAGATTAAAACACACACACAAACACACCCAATACTCAGACGCACACCCACGGAAAATCCCGCCCCACACCAGAAAAGGGAAACGTCTTCCAGTGACGTGGGTGAACTACTACGCCCTCACAAGATACCACCGACGTAATGAATGACATTTCTGACTTGTGACAAACAGGAGGATCCCTTTAAAGCCTCATTGTCAAATTTCACATGACAGAACACACTCGATGTTCATCTTCTTGACGTCAGCTTTTACGCAGTTTGATTTGTTTATTCATTTATAAGGTTTTTGAAATGAAATATAGGCTTTTGCGTAGTAGGGGCACGTCTGTAGCCAATTGGCGAATCATATTTCGTACTCAAAGTATTTAGCCAATATCGAGCCTTAGAGATATTAGGGGAAATTCAACTTTATATATTTTTTATTTTTTCCAGAAATATCCGGAATTAAGATATATTCTGTTAATAACAAGAAATACGCTGTGAAAAGAAATATCTCAAATGTGTCTCAGTAGAAAAAGAGAGAGAGAGAGAGAGAGAGAGAGAGAGAGAGAGAGAGAGAGAGAGAGTTTTTGTCTGCTAATGGCATACTTTACAATGGGAATGTCCAAGAATTGTACGACAAGAATTACATACGCCTGCCTCCTTGAAGAGAGAGAGAGAGAGAGAGAGAGAGAGAGAGAGAGAGAGAGCTCAGCTGTATTTGTGACAGTATCTCTCATACAAGAGAGAGAGAGAGAGAGAGAGAGAGAATGTAACGCATTATTCCTAGACCAGCTCATTAACCCTTAACCTTTTGCAGGCGAAGTACAACTTTTTTCACAACCAACGTGTCATGTAAGATTCGTCCAGATAAACAAAGAATTTAATAACAGTTATAGAATTAAGTATACCTATATATATATATATATATATATATATATATATATATATATATATATATATCTATATATATATATATATGATTTAAATGCATTTTATTATTATTATTACTATCATTATTATTATTATTATTATTATTATTATTATTATTATTATTATTATTATTATATTCAGAATATGGATCCTATTCATAGGTTATACTAAAATGAACTGTCTGCTCATTAATTATTTTCTGGAATTAAGCAAGGAAAAAGGTAATAAGGATATGCAAGAATAAATGAATAGGTACACAAGTCACAGTATATTGTCTCTCTCTCTCTCTCTCTCTCTCTCTCTCTCTAGCTCTAGCTCTTTCTTACTCTTGTTTTATTTCTCTCTAACTCTTTCTTTCTCTCTCTTGTTATGCGATATATATATATATATAGATATATATATATATATATATATATATATATATTATATATATATATATAATATATATATATGTACGGACATGTATACATGATAATAGTATATATATATATATATATATATATATATATATGTATGTATATATATATTATATATATGTATATATATATATATATATATATATATTATATATAATATGCAAAACAAACCCGTTACCAGGTCTCTTAAAAACTATACCGCAAAATCCAGAAAAATTTGAGGAGGGACCAAAAAAAAAAAAAAAAAAAAAAAAAAAAAAAAAAAAAAAAAAAAAAAAGTGTCCTGGACCCTTCTGGCAAAACTATCTAAAACGTCTCTACGAATAAAAAAGAAAAGGTATCGGGGATAATAGAAAAGATGAGAGAGAGAGAGAGAGAGAGGGAGAGAGAGAGTAAAATAATGGAGTAATGCGAAGGTGTGATAAATGGTATCGAGAACATTAAGAAAGAAGAAATTCTCTCTCTCTCTCTCTCTCTCTCTCTGTCTGGTCATATAAAGAATAAGCCACGATGCAGTGGGAAATAGTATCTGGTAGGATTAAATAAATATAAAATCCCAGAGAATATCAAATAACATGCTTATCGGGATGAGTGTCCTGTTTTGCCTGTGGCTGTCTTGGGGGCTCAGGCTCGCAGTTTCACCCCCCTATTTTCATCATGAGACGAGGAATAATAATATGATGGTCATCTCAAGATCTATCCATCCATACGGTCAAAAGAAAAATGGTGATTTATTATATATTCTTCTGTTAAAATCAGGATACGTCTCAATTATAAAAGGCCCATTATGTACGTGTATATATATATATATATATATATATATATATATATACTATATAATATCTATATATATATATATACTATACTACACACATACAACACATACACATACATATATGTATGTATGTACATTTATATGACATATGAGAAATAATTACCTGTTATTGCAAACCTCTCTGAATGTGAGATGTCGGGAAAATGAAAAAAAAGAAAAGAAAAAATAAATATATACTTACCCGATAATGGCTCATCAACAAAGAATGCTTATAAAACAAAAAACAGAAGAATTAGAAAAACTATAAAAATAATGAAACAACTCACACGATTAAATTAACAACAAGCAAACGGAAAAAAGAACGCAAATACCTTAATAAAATAAATATACTCAACCGATGACTCATTAACAAATAATGCTTATAAAACAAAAGCTCAGAATGAGAAAATTAGAAAAAAAATAAAACAAATCACATAATTAAATTCACGACCAGTGTAGAGTTTTTTTCCTTTTATAAATATCACGTCCCTCTAACATCAGCATCATTTGTGGGCAGTCTAAATATGCCCTCGATGTTGCTACATACCCGCGCCACCTACCGGCATGTCAGGGAATCAATCACAGGAATCAATCACCGGAATCAATCACAGGTATCAATCACTTGCATCAATCACCTGATGAAGAGACCAATCAGGCGAACGCATGGTTTTTTTTTTTTTTAAGATAAGGGGGGAGGGGTGATGAGGGGGCGGGGGGGGGGGGGGGGGTGGGGGGGGGGGAATGGGGAGGGGTTTAAAATAATCTCAAAAAAAAAAAAAAAAAAAAAAAAAAAAAAAAAAACTTTGAATTTTTCTTTGCCCTAGGATTTTAAATTTTTCAGACTGTTTGGTTTGTAGGTTAATGGGAAAAGTGAACCACAAACAATTTTTTTTTTTTTTTTTTTTTTTTTTTTTTTTTTTTTCTTTTTGCCTTTTGCATTTTTTTTTTTTTTTTTTTTTAAGTGGGGATTAAATAATAGGTATGGTTCTAATGACGGACTTTTTTGGGGGAATCGAAATTGTCGTAGAATTCGGTGGCTTTTAAAAATGTTTTGGATAATTTACTCGGGAAAGAGCTTTTCAAAGTCTCCCTTACAACATGAATGACATTTTGAAAAGATAAAGAAAACGGGGCGCCCATTAAATGCATTTCAGTATTATAACTCCTAAGGTCCCACATATTAATCTATTATCAGATGTATTGGAAAATGAATTAGATGGTTATTAAATGATACACGGTACAAAATTATGACAAATACAGATATTTGAAATTAGATAAAGGTGATTATTAGACATTTATTACGACAAATTAAAATAATAATTGAAATTAGATAAAGGTGATTATTAGACACTTATCATGACACATATAAAATGATTGAAATTTGATAAGGGTGATCATTAGATATTTATTATAACAAATATAAAATAACTGAAATTAGATAAGGGTGATTATCGGACATTTATCATGCCAAATATAAAATAATTGAAATTAGAGAAGGGTGTTTATTAGAAGATAATTGAAATTAGATAAGGGTGATTATTAGACATTTATCATGCCAAATATAAAATAATTGAAATTAGATAAAGAAGATAATTAGACATTCATCTCAGTGAGTATTTCAGGCTTGAAGGAATATAACATCACACACACACGCACACACATGCACACGCACACACACACACACACACACTCGGTTACCATAGAAACCAGCAGTTTATCAACCTCCTATTAAACATACAATTATTTCCTTTCTATTCTTATGGATCAAACTTCCATTAAGAGCATTCCAACGGAATTTGGAATTGCTTTACGGGATGAAAAGGAAACCTCACAAATTTAAAAAGGTCACGTAGTGAATAATTAATTATTATTCTTACTATGGGCTTGGTAAACATGGTTACGAACACACTAGCTACGGAGAGAGAGAGAGAGAGAGAGAGAGAGAGAGAGAGAGAGAGAGAGAGAGAGAGAGAGAGAGAGACGGTTCTAGGTATGGACCAACTCCCTCATATTCGACAACAAGAACAATAGAGTAAGAGTCGAGATTTTTTTCCCATTCACTGCTAAATATTATGAAAACATCTCAGCGACTACTAACGACTGTCATTTTTAAAAGCGAATGATGATACAACGATTAGGAAAGTCGTGTTTGGTAAGTATTTATCCGGCTAACTTCAGCCTTCAATAAAACAAAAGCTACTGGGGTTAGAGGGTTGTCATTTGAAGCCCTCTAGCCTCAGTAGTCTTTTAGATCTGAGGGCGGACAGAAAACTCATAAAACGCAATGTGTGTTGATAACGCCATCTATTGGGAAAATCCTGAACGATGCTAACGTCTATCGGAAAAAAGAAAAAGAAGAAATAAAAGTAAAAATCCCCAAACTTGACGAAAGGCTAGCAAGGACATCATTCACGGAACACGTCCGTCCATTCAACGTTCCTTTCACACCCCCCCCCAAACATCACAATGCCTCCCTTCGGGCCTCCAGTTGTACGTACGAGGATGAAAAATGGCCCTTAAGTTGTCAGGGATTCCTGGTGAAGAGAACTCAACCAGAGATGGTGGTTTTTGTGGGCCAGATCCGTTTTTTATCGGCTGTATAGATAACGGAACCCGGGGGCGTCTTGCGTTGTGTATACTCTTGAGGAAAAAATTGATGACAAATATGGAAACGGAGAATATACAGTGAAGTATCATTGCTGTTATCTTTCTTTCAAGATTCTGTATCTTTTCTCTCATTGTTTACGGTTGGAGAAGAGCGAGAAATGGAAAAATACAACTGAAATAATTTTTATTCTCAAAATAAAGACGAAATATATATATATATATATCACGTATACACACACAGACACGAAAGTACTTGGGCCTAGTCTCGCTTTTTTTTTCATTTTTCATTTTTTCCTTCGTGGCAAAAAACCTTTATATATATATATATATATATATAATATATATATATATATATAATTTATATAATTATAATATATACAGTGTCAGCACAGCATCCATCTATAATTCTTTGACAGTCTACAGTGAGATTCATTGTTTTACCTCTTGTTATAAGTAAGCGCATTAATTTATTATTATTATCATTATTATTATTATTATTATTATTATTATTATTATTATTATTATTATTATTGTCATTAGAAGACGACTGACTTTGAATCCAAGCTTCCAACGAATATTATGGTGTCCATTAGAAAGAAGTAACAGAAGGTGAAGGAAAATACAGATAGAAGAGATCTGCTTATATGAAAAAATAACAAACTAATAAATAAATAGATAAAATATCTAAGTAAATCATTAAAATACAAGAATTGTAATTAGGGCAGTAGTACATTGCATCTTCGCTTGCTTGAACATTTTTGGAGTTCCCAAAAGAGAGAGAGAGAGAGAGAGAGAGAGAGAGAGAGAGAGAGAGAGAGAGAGAGAGAAATGTACCTTAAGCTAACATGATATAAAGAAACCTTCAATTTGCCCAGAGATGGCAAGCAAATCATCATGAAGAAGCAGGACTCCCGAACCTTGTCTTAACTGGCTATGTCAATTTGCACGGAGAGAGAGAGAGAGAGAGAGAGAGAGAGAGAGAGAGAGAGAGAGAGAGAGAGATTTTAAAGGTGGGAATATGGTTTGACTCACAAGCAAATAACATGCACATACTCAGAGAGAGAGAGAGAGGAGAGAGAGAGAGAGAGAGAGAGAGAGAGAGCAACATTCCGCTGAAAAAATATCGGCAATAGCAATTAGGGCAAAGACTGGACTGGCAAAACCAACCCACATTTGCATATTTAGAGGAATTAAGGTAGGCCTGTACCAAAACGGAATTTTAAATTACCATAAACCGATTTCGCCAGTTTTATATGAGAGAGAGAGAGAGAGAGAGAGAGAGAGATATTCGGACTGTGTGTGCAATGAGAATGACGAGATATGAACAGACCCAGAGCTATCTATAAATTTATTTAGCAATATCTACAGCAATCTCAATAGCGTTAAACTGAGCAACTGCTGTGGCTATCAGACGCAATCTTTCGCGTGAGCCACGGCCTTCGTATGAGCAACTGCAGTAAATCAAAATAGAGCAATCAGCAGAAGCAATGGGGCGTAGCAATTCCTCATTGCCCTTAACAAGGGTAATCGATGCAGCAATCTATATGAGCAATGTCTTGATCAATACATTATCAATCTTAATAACTTGAATGTTTAATAAACCAATCACTAAATACATCTCATAACTGATCGGATATTTCTTCTGTATTCACATCCGAGCAATTGTTTTAGCAATCAGCAATTTCAATTTCAATTCAAAACTTTAGCAATTTTACCTTATGTGAATTTTGATTAGAAATGAAGGTTTTAATTTGTCTTTTATGAGATTAATCTCCAAGATATTTTTGGGGGACAAATAAATAAATATAAATATATGTTGTTCTAGTTTGGTTGGGGAGAGAGAGAGAGAGAGAGAGAGAGAGAGAGAGAGATTAATTCCCATTTTACAATGGATATTACACAAAAATACACACACACACACACACAGAGTATTCGTTCATTACTTTCCTAATTTTGAAGAGAGAGAGAGAGAGAGAGAGAGAGAGAGAGAGAGAGAGAGATTTATTCCCACTTTACATTGGTTATCACACAAACAGAGAGAGAGAGAGAGAGAGAGAGAGAGAGAGAGAGATGATAACCAGAAGGCAATAACAACTCCTTTCGGTTCAGGCCATAATACATTTCTTCTCAAGTCAGTACCGGAGAGAGAGAGAGAGAGAGAGAGAGAGAGAGAGAGAGAGAATCTTTCAACCTGGCTCCCCACTGCAGTTGCTTCAGCACGCACTAAGCTTTACAGTTGTTCTAAATTTAGCTCAGTTACGTCAAAGGCCGAAAAGCTAAAGTTACCGCCCGAGGTCTGGCAAGACGAGTTGCCAGTTAGCAAATATATCGGCGGCCAACTAATAATACGATGAACCGCGAGATAGCTTTCAGAGTTACGAATAAAAAAAAAAAAGCGCATCTTTCGTTCGGTTTTCCGTGTGATTTTGATGTAACGTGGAATTATGTTTGTAGTTGAGTGACTGATCGATTAATTGATCTTTTCGTCGGCTCAATCACAGCCTTGTTAGACGAGAATGTGGTTAAATGTTACATTTTTTTTTAAGGGAGTTCAATATATTTTTCATAGTTACGAATAAAATGCACG
>NC_061088.1:8306726-8314226 GCF_015104395.2 Macrobrachium nipponense | reverse complement strand
AAATTTTAGTATAATAGAAGAAAATAATGATGGGGCAGACCCACCTACTCCTGCGTTCACGTAAGTCTTCAAGACTACCAGGAAATTAAATTCTAAGAATATATAAAAGCTCGTCTCAGTGTTCTGCAAACAAACAACGACCCTGTTTCTATAGCAAGGAGTCGATGACCTTAGCCATTGAACGCCATACTACAGAAACGTTCAAATTTTGGAAATAATACTTCTAGCTTACGCCAAAAGTCTACGGTGTTTGGAACGACAGTTTCAACTTACTCGTGAGATATTTTGAAGTGATAAATCACTTTGTTTCGTTAAATCATATTAGTTTTTTTTTTAACTATGATAAATTTATATTTGCAAACGTTACAGATAAATGCGTTTTAAAGTCGAATGTCAAATATAAACGAACTCTTGAAGGAAGTCACATAGGCCATAGAAAATACATAAATTACTTTTTCATAGACTATAGAACATACGTAGATTAATTGTCTCATATATCAAAGATTGAAACCTTTTAAAACATGCAAGAATACATAACTTATGTAAGCAAAGTATTAATGAACAGAATTTCTCATATTTATTGAAGTGATTAAAAGTTGAATGATTTATTTACCTTCTAGAAAACAATATCCAGAGAGAAATGTTTATTTAGTAGGACCAAATTAATTAAAATTTCCTTAGAGATATTTGATTAGTGACAGTCTAACGGAAACTAGAAAAAGTATTTTTTAATATACTAAAATGATCTATTTCTGCCTAAAAAATGAAACCCCAAAAATAAAGATAAGATCAATTAGGCCTAAGATGAAATAAGAACTTTGAAAAATACGGAAAAAAGATCTCTGTCTACATAAGATGAAACTTCAAATCAAAGATAAGATTAATTAGGCCTAATATGAAGCCACAAAATATGGTAAAACGAATCCATTCCTCTTCAAATTAAACCTGAAAACGAAAAAAAACAAAGACTCATTCTGCCAAAAAAAGAAAAAAACATAAAACTAGAGAAAAAAAAAATTCTTCAAAAAATGCATCCTCATTAGGCCGAGACAGGTGCAAGCAATGACCTATTATGAACCCAGACGCAGCCAATCCCGACCTTGACCTCATATGCACAGCGGTAGCACGAGGCACGGTGTCGCTTCTCTCTCTCTCTCTCTCTCTCTCTCTCTCTCTCTCTCTCTCTCTCTCTCTCTTCCTTTTTTTCTCTTGTCTCTAACTATTCCTTTAAATGAATTACTTATGTACATATCTTAGAATTTGAGATTTAATATAGGAACTGGCTAGGAGAGAGAGAAGAGAGAGAGAGAGAGAGAGAGAGAGAGAGAGAGAAAGTATTTTCGTCTTCACGTGCTCATAATTTGAGAATATTTAATGTAATAATAAACAGAATGAGAAAAAAAGTGTGTGTGTGTGCGCGCGCGCGCGTGTGTGTGGTGTGTGAGAGAGAGAGAGAGAGAGAGAGAGAGAGAGAGAGAGAGAGAGTTTTTGTCTACACATGCTCATAATTTGAGAATATTTAATGTAATAATAAACAAAATGAGAAAAAAACGTTAGAGAGAGAGAGAGTTTTGAGAGAGAGAGGAGAGAGAGTTTTCTGAGCACGCAAACCGTAATCACAGAAACTTTGCTAACAAGTCTATGGGAGGGGGGGGGTGTTTGCAGATATACCACAATGCAGCTAAGAACGTTAGACTATGGCTAATGTCTTTAATTTAAATAATAATAATAATAATAATAATAATAATAATAATAATAATAATAATAATGTCAACAACTCAATGGCAATCATATTTACATCTTTACAAGAATATGGATCATTATTTTATTAACATAACAAAATAAAAGTGTTGGCAAAGATCTAACATTACGAGAAAAATCAATCATCATAGGTAAGGAGGAACCACAAAAACGTCATTATACAAGCATTACAATGTCACTGTACAAATATTATAATGTCATTGTACAATACTGACAAACACTGTACATGTACAAATCATGGGTAATTTATCATTGGTATATGTTACAAATACACAAATTCTGAAACTCCTTAACTAACTGTTCTATTTTACACTTTCTTGGGATGTCAAACTCTCTCTCTCTCTCTCTCTCTCTCTCTCTCTCTCTCTCTCTCTCTCTCTCTCATGTATAAATGCAAGAATAACACAGATATTCCTTCCATGATAGCACACAGCGCAGTACGACAACTGCTAAAAACTGCACAGGTTATGTTGGCAGACGTACGATGATTACTGCGAGGTTATCGTAATTCCATTTCCCCTTTGTATGTTAAGCAAACATGGAACGGGATGATTTAATTTAATGCTTTAATTATTCGTTTCGAAACAAAATATTTCCTCTAGTGAGGTTTGCTGTATTTTTTTCCTTTTCATGAAATGCCGACAGTCTGTGGGGAGTATATATATAATATATATATATATATATATATATATATATATATATATATATATATATATATATATATAAGAATATAACATATTTCAATGTCTAGATTTAATAGTATTTATACATAAAATACATACATTTTATATATAAATACACACACGTGTATATATATACATAAAAATATACATATATAAATATATATTATATATGAATATATAAAATATACAAAAGTAAATATATACATTATATATACATACATAGATCAAGAACAAATCCCTCTGCAACATCTGAAGCCTACACACACCCGCTACAACATCCACGCTACAACCCAAATCGCCAAACCATTTGGTTCGCGTACTGCAAATCCCACCCCACCCCAGCCCGACAACCCTCTCTCTCCATCATACGGGGTTATTTGACGCGCTGCGGGCAATCGGCAGACGCTCTCATAAATACGCGTTATTAGCATGTCCCACTGAGAGAGAGAGAGAGAGAGAGAGAGAGAGAGAGAGAGAGAGAGAGAGTATTATAGACCGAGCATATGGCTCTGTGTTCAATCAAATAGTCAGATGATGAGATTGGAATTAACCTTCGACATCTTTTCCTGCTTGATTTGTCGAATTGATAAGTATTATGAATATTGCAGTTACCGGCGTTTGCTGTAACGGTAATGATGATGATAGTGATAGTATTAATATTAGTTTTAGGAGCAGTAACGGCTAGATTAACAATGGTATTTATGAATGCAAGGTATATATATACTTATATATATATATATACTATATATATATATATATATATACACACGCACACACAACACACACACATATATATATATATATAAATAATATATATATATATACTATATATATATAATATATATATATATATATAATACTGGCCAATAATAGTCATCTACAGTTTTGACAACATAACGGCACATAATAATAATATAATAAATAAGGATAAGTATAATAATAATAATGATAATAATAATAATAAGATGGATCCCCAAGTAAAAATCGGATAGATATCCAGATCTGAAAATAGAGATAGGAACAGGATATGGGACATGCAGTGAAGCGTACCCATAATCATAGAGATAGGGCACGATCAAGATCCTTGAAAAGGAATCTGGAAAAACTAGAAGCTGAAGTAGCTCCAGGACTCATGCAGAAGAGTGTGATCCTAGAAAACGGCCGCACATAGTAAGAAAAGTGATGGACTCCTAAGGAGGCAGGATGCAACCGGAACCCCATACTATCAATACCACCCAGTCGAATTGGAGGACTGTGATAGAGCAAAAAAAATAAATAAATAAATAAAAGATAATAATAATAATAATAATAATAATAATAATAATAAACGAAGGTCTTTAAAGATCACTATAGTACGTTCTATTATATATATATAATATTTTGTGCTAACGATATCTATAAATAATAATTGTAGTCACACAAGAGAAAGGCAACAACAACAAAAACAACAACCTAATAATAATAATAATAATAATAATAATAATAATAATAATAATAGATTAAGAAATTAGAAATGACGCTAATAAATAACATTTTTAAAATGTTAAAATTACAACGACAAAATAATAATAATAATAATAATAATAATAATAATAATAATAATAATAATAATAATAATAATAATAATAATAGTGTACTTAGGAAGCAGACCCTTTCTCAAGCATACTTTATTAAAAGTAATGGCTACTTCAGCAGCGTTGCACTTGTAGAGATTCTTCTCTATTTTACGAATAGCGACTTTTTCTGTGCTACTTAAACAGGCTAGCAGAGCCCCTATAGAGGTCATGATCAAATAGTGTCAAAATAGGTGTATATATTTGAATTTGACAGATAAACTATGATACCATAGTCATCAAAGTCATTAAACGATTTTCTCTCTCTCTCTCTCTCTCTCTCTCTCTCTCTCTCTCTCTCTCTCTCTCTCTCTCTGTGTCGCAGCTTGAAAGCCCCCATTACTTTTTCAGGGAGAGTTGAAAAGACCACGCACCAAATACTTTTTTTTCTTTTTTTTTCAACTTCAAATCGACCAACTTGACGTCCAGATAAGTTTTCTTCTTCAGACCTCACGAAGTAAAGCAACAAAGTAATAATAATAATAATAATAATAATAATAATAATAATAATAATAATAATAATAATAATAACAACAACATAATATTAATAATAATATATTAAAAATCAGAATGCCACCAATAATAATAATAATAATAATAATAATAATAATAAAATAATAATAATAATAATAATAATATATTAAACAATTAGAATGACTATAATAATAATAATAATAATAATAATAATAATAATAATAATAATAATAATAATAATAATAATAAGGCGATACTCAAGTCAAAAAACTCAACGCCGGAAATATGATAAAAGCCATAAACACATGGGCAGTGCCAGTAATCAGATACAGCGCAGGAATAGTGGTAATGGACGAAGGCAGAACTCCGCAGCATAGATCAGAAAAACCAGGAAACATATGACAATACACAAAGCACTACACCCAAGAGCAAATACGGACAGACTATACATAACACAAAAGGAAGGAGGGAGAGGACTACTAAGTATAGAGGACTGCGTCAACATCGAGAACAGAGCACTGGGGCAATATCTGAAAACCAGTGAAGGACGAGTGGCTAAAGAGTGCATGGGAAGAAGGACTAATAAAAGTAGACGAAGACCCGAAATATACAGAGACAGGACAATGACAGACAGAACAGAGGACTGGCACAACAAAATAATGCACGGACAATACATGAGACAGACTAAAGAACTAGCCAGCGATGACACATGGCAATGGCTACAGAGGGGAGAGCTAAAGAAGGAAACTGAAGGAATGATAACAGCGGCGCAAGATCAGGCCCTAAGAACCAGATATGTTCAAAGAACGATAGACGGAAATAACATCTCTCCCATATGTAGGAAGTGCAATACGAAAAATGAAACCATAAACCACATAGCAAGCGAATGCCCGGCACCTGCACAGAACCAGTACAAAAAGAGACATGATTCAGTGGCAAAAGCCCTCCACTGGAGCCTGTGCAAGAAACATCAGCTACCTTGCAGTAATAAGTGGTACGAGCACCAACCTGAGGGAGTGATAGAAAACGATCAGGCAAAGATCCTCTGGGACTATGGTATCAGAACGGATAGGGTGATACGTGCAAACAGACCAGACGTGACGTTGATTGACAAAGTCAAGAAGAAAGTATCACTCATTGATGTCGCAATACCATGGGACACCAGAGTTGAAGAGAAAGAAAGGGAAAAAATGGATAAGTATCAAGATCTGAAAATAGAAATAAGAAGGATATAGGATATGCCAGTGGAAATTGTACCCATAATTATAGGAGCACTAGGCACGATCCCAAGATCCCAGAAAAGGAATCTAGAAAAACTAGAGGCTGAAGTAGCTCCAGGACTCATGCAGAAGAGTGTGATCCTAGAGACGGCACACATAGTAAGAAAAGTGATGGACTCCTAAGGAGGCAGGATGCAACCCGGAACCCCACACTATAAATACCACCCAGTCGAATTGGAGGACTGTGATAAAAAAAAATAAATAAATAACAAAATAATAATAATAAAAAAAAAACAGACAAAATTCATCACCCGAGACATCAAAGCGAGCATAATTTATGAATGGTCTCGCTGTCATAACTCCGGGATCCCAAACACTCCCCTTGGGATAAGGATTTGTAACCTCAATTTATGGCTCATCAAAAAGTTTTGAGGGGAAAAATCCCACGCATCCCTAAGAATTATTATTAGGGGGAGTGAAAGGAGTAAGGATTGGGGATTAGGGGATTGGCACGTTGAAGAGATACGAAACGGGGGGAGGATAGCAGGGAGAAAGGGAGGGAGGGAAAAAGAAAAACTAATTGAATTGAAGGTGGGATGGATTATCCCGTAGACTTCTTCTCGCTCTTTAGATGGATGGAAGGGTTGGTGTATCGAGAAGCACTGAAAGAGGGTAATTAGGGATGGCTGATGTATCTGTCTGGCTGTGAGTGATGATTTGCTTTGATTTAGTTGAATAATTTATTTAATTTATTGGGGTAATGCGAATTTACATATTTGTCAATATGTATGTATAGATATATATTATATATATATATATATATATATATATATATATATATATATATATATATATATATATATATATATATATTACAGGTATGTGTAGCTGCTTACGTATTACGGTTAATTGGTGAATGAGAATTAATGTAGAGAGCAAGTATCTAAAAACATAATGCATACATACGTACATATTTATACAAAAAAACACACATACATGTACAGTATAGTCCTGACGTAATCATAACTTTATTTTTACCTTCTCGATGGTATAAGACAGAGAGAGAGAGAGAGAGAGAGAGAGAGAGAGAGAGAGAGAGAGAAGAATTTATTGCCGAGTGCTAAACCTTAAGTCTCATCATTCTTGTTCGTCATTCAAAGGCACGGTTCATTCACATGGCGGGTATATGGACAAGGACCTCAGCCTCTCAAAAACCCCTTGTTTATGGCCCATTCCATTGATCGCCCCCCCCCCCCCCCCTGCCCCCCCCCCCCTCCCCCCCCCCCCCCCCAACACCACCCTCCGTCCCCCCTCTCTCTCTCTCTCTCTCTCTCTCTCTTCTGTTTGGTGCATCCTATTGGGCAAGGTCGTCGAACTTTCGGTGGGTCACAGTTGTCTGTGACCGTAAGCGTTGTTGACGCCAGAGAATTCGCTGATCAATCAAACAATCGATTTAAGGTTATCATTTTTCGTATTCTGACGTGTAATGAGTCGCACGGGGGGGGGGGGGGGGGGTGTTGGCGGGCGGGGGGAGACTTATTAATATTTTCTTATAAAAAAGAACTGTCGAGGGGAGGGGGGGGGGGTCGGGGGTGGCGAAGGGAAAAGGGAAAAGGATTAATGTTATTTTCGAAAAAAACTGATAAACTTCAAAATGGCAAAAACCTACCCCACCCCCCAAAAAAAAAATAAACTGGCATCACAAACACAATGGTCAACAACCACGCAAATATATAATGAAATTCAACA
>NC_061088.1:8284226-8304226 GCF_015104395.2 Macrobrachium nipponense | reverse complement strand
GATGGGAAAAAAAATATGAAATATGAATATAAAATCTTCAAAGCAATTATCTGGCCGAATTTGGGATACTATAAGGTATAGTTCCAAGTAAATACTGTGTGATCTCTCTCTCTCTCTCTCTCTCTCTCTCTCTCTCTCTCTCCAAGACCGGCGGCGTTCGATACCTCTATTTTCCTTCAGTTAACTTCCCAGAGCGCACACACGGAAAGCTGCATACAATCTCTCTCTCTCTCTCTCTCTCTCTCTCTCTCTCCTCATCTCATGCTCTCCTCTCTCTCTCTCTCTCTCTCTCTCTCTCTTCATTACACGACCCCTCTCTTTTTCTCTTTTCTTCATTATACGACATTTCTCTTTCTCTCTCTTCTCTTTATTATACAACCTATCCACACATGGATATAGGTTGTATAATGAAGTGAGAGAGAGAGAGAGAGAGAGAGAGAGAGAGAGAGAGAGAGAGAGAGAGAGTGCAGCTCTGTCGTTAACACACAATGTGCTGTAGTCGAGGATAAAACCAGTATTCCTCTGTTTACAGGTGTAGCCAGGTGTGGCCTTAGGCAGGTAAACCTGAAACAACGGGGTGTACTAGGTGTAGGGTGTAGGCTTATTAGTTTATATGCCACGAGGTGTTGGCTTAGCCGTTTAAATCTAATGACGTTTTGGGCGTAGAAGTTTACAGACATTTGAGTCGCGTCGCGTGAAAGTTACAACTAATTCATGATTAGATCATGTATTGAGGCGTGGGCGTGGGAGCTAAGAATAGAATAGCCGTGAAAGGGCTTAGGTTCCAATATATTTGGGCGTGGGCGCGGGAGCTAAGAATAGAATAGCCGTGAAAGGGTTTGCCTTCTTACATAACTTGGCGTGGGCGTATGAACTAAGAATAGCATTCCAGCAAAAGGGCGAAGGCTCCTAATTATTTGGGCGTATGAACTAAGAACAACATTACAATAAGCGGGCTTAGCTCCCCAAATAATTGGGCATGGGCACACGTGCCCTGGACCCATACCCACTGTCGCAAACGTTGCAAAAACACAGAAGTTATATTATCAACGTCTAGAAATCACGACTCTATGCATCCATGAACCCCTCTCGCTGGAGAAGCCGGCTAGTCACTGGGCCATAATTGACCTTTTGACCTTTCCAGGACTACTGGAGCAATATAGGATTCCAGGTTCACGCCCCTCCCTACCTACCGCCCCTCCCTGACGGAGCCCGAGGTAGCCAGAGCCCGCCTGCCCGTCCCCATAAGTACCCTCCTCCTCCTCCTCCTCCAACTCCTCCTCCTCCCCCTCCTCTGCTGCCGCTTGCCAAATTCAGGGTGACCCACTTCGGGGGCGTGTCGGTTCCTGCTCAACGCGAAGGAAGGCACACATCGTCCCTGTCGGATTTGTTGTCGTCAACGACGAGGTCTTGTTGTCAGCAGCGAATAAAATTCAAGACACGATTACCTCTACGGTTCGGCCTCGAAGAATCTCTGTCTGTCTGTCTGTATGCGTGCCTGTCCTTGGGAAAGTTTTAAAAGCTGGAAGAATACGCCCGCTTGGATAGATCAATACTGGAAGCTGGAAACCAACCGTTTGTTGTTCCCAAAAAGCTTTATCGCTTTCACTCTCTCTCTCTCTCTCTCTCTCTCTCCGTTTTTCCCCAAAAAACTCTCTCTCTCACCGTTTATTCCCAAAAAGCTCTCTCTCTCTCTCTCGCTCTCTCTCCGTTTGTTCCCAAAACTCTCTCTCTCTCTCTCTCTCTTTCCTTTTGTTCCCAAAACTCTCTCTCTCTCTCTCTCTCTCTCTCTCTCTCTCTCTCTCTCTCTCTCTCTTTCACCGTTTATTCCCAAAAAGCTTTCTCATCCAAAAAGCCTCTTTCTCTCTCTCCGTTTGTTCCCAAACTCTCTCTCTCTCTCTCTCTCTCTCTCTCTCTCTCCAAACTTATGCAAATTAATCATGCCTGCTCATTTTCAAAATCGCGATATTTTAAACTTTTATTAATTTCATGTTAATACAAATCCATAACATGCTATTTGGTGCAATATAATGAACACAAAAAAGGAAGGCAAAATACAAGAAAATTATTAACTAGTTAATGAAGCAATAAAATAATTAACTTGCTGTTTCATTGCATTCAATCAGAAGACTAAAATAACATCAGGATTACAGAACAGATAAAATCGCAAAAAATCTATGATTCATTTAGTGCAGAAAAAAGGAAAGCAAATTACAAGAAAATTATTAACTAGTTAATGAACAATAAAATAATTAACTTAATGTTTCATTGCATTTAATCAGAAGACAAAATTAAATTAGGATTACTGAGCAGAGATAAAATTGACGCCCATTCCAAACAGCTTCTATGATCTCGCATTCATCTTGGCAAACTCCTCTTAAGCGATAATGGACTCCAATGTCTTTTTTTTTTATTAAATTTTTTTTTTGCATACTAGACGATAATGTGATGCAAAGACTAATGGAAATCAGTTCAATGAGGTGACTTTTTGACTGAACTATTTTTTAAATTCAAGTTAATTCAGGAGTTTTTTCTAATTTGTTTTTTATTTTTTTTTTTTTAATTTTTTTTTTTTTGAAAATGCACACGTTAACTGAATCGTATCTATTGATTACAAATATTGTTATTCACAGAATAATTGATGATGATGATAAAATTTTATGTAATATATAGTATATATATATATATATATATATATATATATATTATATTATATATATATATATATATATATATATATATATATATCACGTAACATTTAAATCACCATAATATTCTTTGGAAGCTGGAAGTGGGTATGTTCCATATGAATAGGTTCATCTTTCGAATAATAATAATAATAATAATAATAATAATAATAATAATAATAATAATAATAATAATAATAATAATTGATAATAATAATGATATTTCATATATATATCTATATATGAAATATCATTATTATTATCATTATTATTATTATTATTATTATTATTATTATTATTATTATTATTATTATTATTCGGAAGATGAACCCTATTCATATGGAAACAAGCCCACTAAAGGGACCATTGACTTGGAATTCAAGCTTCCAAAGAATATTATGGTGTGCATTTGGAAGAAGTAACAGAAAGTCATAGAAAACACAGAAGAAGTGATCACTTATCAGAAAAGAAAAAAATCAATAAACAAATTAATAAAAAAATTATAAAAATGTAAGTAAATTACAAACGCAAATGATAAAATACTATAACAAAAATACATATAAAAATGTAAGCACATTATAAAAGTAAATGATGAAATACAATGAAAATATTTCAACTATTTGTTAATAGGAGCAACGTACAAGCAGTTACATCTTTACTTCATGCATAGATAATAATTAACAGACTAATTCTTACAAGTAAACTGGATATAGAAAAGTCCAGTCATCGGATCTGAAGGTCCGAAAAAAAAAAAATTCCTAAGAATGATAGCTCACGTCGAGATGAAATTACTGCCATTTTTCTTGCCTCGCAATGCTCCGGGAATTATTTTCACTTCTTCAAAGGTTTGCTCAAAGATTTTTGTCTCGGGATTCACTTTCCATTGATGGAATTTTAAAAGATAATGGCTGACCTATTTTTAAGTTAAATCTAACTGGTTTAATATTGAAGTGATTTTACCTGCGTTGAATTCACCTTCGTGTACACATAATATTTCTATTTATCAAAATATATATCCTGTTTCGTCTGACAAGGTTATTCTATATATTTCTCTTCCGTAATAATAATAATAATAATAATAATAATAATAATAATAATAATAATAATAAAAAATAAAATATTATTATTATTATTATTATTATATTATTATTATTATATTATTATTATATGTAATAATAATAATAATAATAATAATAATAATAATAATAATCATAAAATATTATTATTATTTTTTTATTATTTATTTTTTTTTTTTTTTGCTCTATCACAGTCCTCCAATTCGGACTGGGTGGTATTTATAGTGTGGGTTCCGGGTTGCATCCTGCCTCCTTAGGAGTCCATTCACTCTTCTTACTATGTGCCGTTTCTAGGATCACACTCTTCTGCACATGAGCCCTGGAAGCTACTTCAGCCTCTAGTTTTTCTAGATTCCTTTTCAGGGATCTTGGGATCGTGCCTAGTGCTCCTATGATTATGGGTACGATTTCCACTGGCAATATCCCATATCCTTCTTATTCTATTTCAGATCTTGATACTTATCCAATTTTTCCCTCTCTTTCTCTCAACTCTGGTTTTGTCCCATGGTATTGCGACATCAATGAGTGGATACTTTTTCTTCTTGACCTTGTCAATCAACGTCACGTCCTGGTCTGTTTGCACGTATCACCCTATCCGTTTCTGATACCATAGTCCCAGAGGAAAATCTTTGCCTGATCGTTTTCTATCACTCCTTCAGGTTGGTGCTCGTACCACTTTTATTCTGCAAGGTAGCTGATGTTTCTTGCACAGGCTCCAGTGGAGGGCTTTTGCTACTGAATCATGCCTCTTTTTGTACGGTTCTGTGCAAGTGCCGGGCATTCACTTGCTATGTGGTTTATGGTTTACTTTTCGTATTGCACTTCCTACATATGGGAGAAATGTTATTTCCGTCTATCTACTTTGACATCTGGGTTCTAGGGCCTGATCTGTGCCGCTGTTACATTCCTTCAGTTTCTTCTTTAGCTCTCCCTCTGTAGCCATTGCCAGTGTCATCGCTGGTAGTTCTTTAGTCTGTCTCATGTATTGTCCGTGCATTGGTTTGTTATTATTATTATTATTATTATTATATTATTATTATTATCATTATTATAGAGATGAACCTTACTCATATGGATTATGCCCACAGGGTGTCACCTGACTGAAATTTAAGCTTCCAAAGGATTCAGGAAGCTAAGACGAAGATACAAGGTTCTGGAAACCTAAATAATATAATAATAATAATAATAATAATAATAATAAAATAATAATAATAATAATATAAAAAAAAGGCCGAAAGGATTTGGAAACCAGAGCCAGGCTAAAGTAGTCAGCTAAAGATGGTTATGCAACACATAAATCTATGTTAGGGGTCATTATTAAATAAAATACCAACTACTTATTAAAACTGGTTTTTAGTTTTCTGTAAAAGAACACTACTGAGACGGCTATTTGTCTGTCCGTCCGCACTTTTTCTGTCCGCCCTCAGATCTTAAAGACTGCTATAGCTATAGGGCTGCAAATTGGAATGTTGATTAACAACCATCCAATCATCCAACATACCAAATTGCAGCCCTCTAGCCTTTGTAGTTTTTATTTTATTTACGGTTAAAGTTAGCCATGATCATACCTCTTGCAACGATACAGGACAGGCCACCACCGTGCCAGGGTTAAGTTTCATGGGCCGCGGCTCATACAGCATTATACCGAAACCACCGAAAGATAAATCTATTTTCGGTGCCCTTAAGTCTTTACTAATTACTTAAACAGTTATTTGCAAAAAAGAATTAGATAGGAATTACTGAAATAAGTAATAGATACCCAAAACGACTTGTATCTACTGAAACCAAATTTTACACACAAAATCTGAAAGGCTCAAAAACTAACAAATGAGCATAAACAACGAAAGTCTTTGCTCGTAATCTGGACTCACGGAGATGAAAAAATAAAGACACAACAAAAAACACAACAAAACAAAAAAATAACATCGGATTCCCACAAACTTTCCGCCATAACCATAAATTCTGAAATATTTTTTCCTAGCAGCTTTTTACTTTCGGGCCATAATCCCATTATTTGATTTCTAGTCACCGCGCTTAAATCTCCTACTTTATGGGAATTCTTTGTTCTAAGGAAACTTTCCTCTTCCAAGTGAGAGAAATTCTGTTTTTTTTTTCTCCTCAGTGAGAAATGAATTTTTTTCCTCAGTGAGGAATTAACCTCTTTCCTCAGTGAGGAATGATTTTTTTTCCACATTGAAGAATGAATTTTTTTCCTCACTGAGGAATGAACTTTTTTCCTCAGTGAGAAATTAATTTTTTCCTCATTGAGGAATGAATTTTTTTCCTCAAGGAGAAATGATTTTTTCCTCAGTGAGGAATTGAATTTTTGTCCTCAGTGAGGAATGAACTTTTTTCTCAGTGAGGAATGATTTTTTATTCTTAGTGAGGAATGAATTTTTTTCCTCAGTGAGGAATTCAGTTTTTTTTCTCAGTGAGAAATTTTTTTTCTAAGTGAGAAATTTTTTTTCTAAGTGAGGACTAAAGCGACCTCGTGGTCTTTTTTTCCCTTTTTTTTTTTTAAATCGTTTGATTATCAAAATTTTCTAAAGATTATCAATACTTTCCAAATGACCTGATGTTTTTAAACGAAACTAGGCCTATACTCGTACAGGCCTAACGAACACGAGCTATAAGAGGTTCCCAGACCTTTAAGAATGTATAGAGGACTCGTACGAGTATCTTAGGGCATGAGAATACAGGCTTTGTCAAGGATGCCAATCCTACATGAGGATACCAATACCTTCTCTCTCTCTCTCTCCTTCAAGAATACGATACTTATACTTTTTCCTGACCATTATACGTAGTACATCAAGTGACCTGAACCAGGTCTGGTGTAATTACACTCTCTCTCTCTCTCTCTCTCTCTCTCTCTCTCTCAAAATCATTTAACCGTTATCCGTGGCACCTCGCCTGTTTACCTAAAGTCATTACAGCGTTGCCAAAAAAAAAAAAAAAAAAAAACAAAAAAAAAACAAGGGCCTATTCACCGAATGTAATTTCGACTTTTTGTACCAAACTTGTGGAAACTCTCAGCCCTCGCTTTAATTTCTTTAACTCTCACCTCTCGCTTTAATTTCTTTCGCAGATATCTGGGAAGATGCTTTATACTTTAACCCTACTAAGTTCTCTGAAGAAAAAAAAAAGCGACCCTTTTTACATTTCAATCGTTGTATATTGAATCTAAATTTTTTTTCACTCGTCTTTTGATTTTATTAAGATTTTGTGTAAGAATTCGCGTGATATATATATATATATATATATATATATATATATATATATATATATATATATATATACATATATATGTATATAGGTAGATATATATAATATAATTGTATATATATATATTTATATATAAATACATATATGTATAAATATAAACATATAAGTATATGTTACATATATATACCTATACCTATATATATATATAAACATACATATATATATATATATATATATATATATATATATATATATATATATACATATATGACTGGTAAAAATGTTCTGTAACAACAGAATTCCACCTATAAAAGGAGCCCATAAAAACACCAAAATGTAGAGAGAAAAGTACTATATTTCAGAGACTGCTGTCTCTCTCTTTAGGTATATGAATGAGCTGAAGAGAGACAGCAGTCTCTGAAATATAGTACTTTTCTCTCTACATTTTGGTGTTTTTATGGGCTCCCTTTTATTAGATATATATATATATATATACACGTATATATATATTTATATGTTACATTATATATACTATACCTATATAATATACACACACATATATATACATAAAAATATAGCGTTTAAATATATATATATATATATAATATATATATATATATATATATATATATCTATAAAAAATACATTAAGATACATACATACATATACCTACATTGCTGGCTTACTTGATTCCTTCTTCACCTCCAATCACGCACGTCTCTCTCTCTCTCTCTCTCTCTCTCTCTCTCTCTCTCTCTCTCTCTCTCTCCACATCATCATCATCAATTCCATCAATAATCATCACCATCATCTTTTCTTCTTCCTCTCCTTTTTCTTCTTATTCTTCTTCTTGGGTCTGTTATGTCGTTCCATCAGTCTCTCGAGCACCTTTAATGACATCACTGAATCCCGCCCCCCCCCCCCCCCCCCCCCCTCCCCCCCCCCCCCACCAAGGACCCTGTGCAAACTGTCTCAAGGGTCTGACCGTAATGAGAGAGAGAGAGAGAGAGAGAGAGACAAGGGATATCGACTAAGGGGGGGGTGGGGGTTTGGGGGGGTACCAAGATTGCTGTTGCTGCAGGAAGGGAAAAGAAGGAGAAGAAGAAGGAGGAAGGGGAGTAGGGAAGACGGGGAGGGAGGAAGGGGTGAAGAGAGAGAGAAAAAAAGAAATGATTGCAGGTGAGAGAGAGAGAGAGAGAGGGAGAGAGGGAGAGAGAGAGAGAGAAGGCCGTAGGCTGCCTTGGCGAATCGAGACTCGAGAGAGATGTTTACTATTCTCTTTTTTTCCTTCGTCATAATCCACATACGAGAAAATGGGTATGAGAAATTCTCTAATCTTACTGAATATTGCAAATAAAAAAATGAAATACTGAATTGTTATTTATACTTGTCAAAATGCATGCAAACTGCGAGTCATTCCGTCTTTGTTGATTAAAATATGTTAATGCAAAAACAGATCCTGACATAACTCATGAGATCATAACTATGAAAGCCTACACTTTTATTTTAGCTGTAGGCTTTATTCTAACATCAACAATAATGAAAATAAAATTGGCTGTAGACCATTAAAATCAAAATCCGGAAGCTAATTCTAACAAAATAAAAAGAAATTGCCCAAGACTTCAACCTAATCTAACTAATACCTTAACACAAGTATTCTTAACCTTTTGGTGACTCCAGACCCCTCATGAATTGCCCAGTATGGTTCCATACCCACTTTGCTTAAGTCAGCTTAAGTCCTATTTGTTGATAATATAGCTTAACATACTTAGTTTATACTTACTCAAAGTATGAATAGCTATGAATAGACCATACAAGAAAATAAAAAAAAATTACAGTTATTTATTTACAAAATGTACCCACGTATACATTGACACATTAAAATCAAATATATACAAATATCCAGGGATCAAGTCCCATACCCCAAGCATGTGGTTCTCATACCCCCAGAAGGGGTATGGATACCCCCCTGTAAAGAACCCCTGGCTTAACATGTTATCCTAAATGTAACTTATGACTGAACAATTTAACCTAAGGTCACGTCCACATTATAGTTAATCATGTCATAAAAGCAGTTCGGAAACTTATCGCATACATGTCACAAAAAAGTTGGAAACGCATCACCAACAGCGAGTAGAGATTAAATTCTTGGCAAATGTTAGATAAACCTATGAAACCCAGGTTAAGCCTACTATTAAGTCGTTGACTTGTATTCGAAATGTTTTTAGTATGTGTGCGATAAGCGTTTATCAAATATTTTACTGCAAATTGAACAGCAACAGTGTGGAATAATTCAAACGAAAGCCAAACAGAATCATTAGGAGGACACTGTGAATGAACAGTAAAACCTGATTCTAAGAGATGAGTGAGCACACGATGTCTCCTCGGATGGACTAACAAGTCTTTGAGACATCCTAATCCCTGTAACTCCTCGATAACTTACATTCTACTTAAGGATCAAGGATATCACTGTTTATAGGATACCGGTAAGGACGGAGAATTCTGTCGTTAGATGGAAACTCTCAGTCTCTCTCGAGAGAGTTCACATAGGCAGGATGTATGTGTGTACCTCTCCCGAGGGATACTTTTAAAAGACGTATCCCTCAGTAGTGGTGGAAGATGCATCCTGCCTATGTGAACTCTCGAGAGAGACTGAGCGTTTCCAGCCCTGTGACTGGCTTATCAACAGCCAATCAGGAGCGTCGTAAGGGGCTGGCTTAGACATCAAATGCACGGTTGATGTGAATCTACTATAGTCTATTGTATATAGATCGACAATAGATCAGATTCATATTATATAACTTTAGTGTGACTGAGATATATTGACTGCCTATAAAATGCTGGAAGTTGGATAACTTCTAAGGCAAGAAATGATGCGTTATTGATATGAAATTCAATAGTCACTTAGATCAAAGTATCAGAAACGTCAAGATGCTTAAATAATTTATATTCAGACGGATTTTAAACAGCTTTGCAGTAAGAATGAAGGAACATTTAGACTCCTCTCTTTGACATTTGGTTACGTAAATTTTCAAACAATCCATGAAACTATGTATTTTTCATTTGTCATTTCAACCTTGTTCGCATCTTTACATACCATCTAAGCATCGTTAAAAACGAGAATGTAATCTGAAATAATTTAATTCTACCAACGTTCTAAAAATGGTAAAAAGAAGATCGTTAATGACCCAAAACAATGTAATGCCAAAAGTCATGATCAGATTATAAGCCTGCTTTTGAACCAACTTACGCACGTACGAACTTCATTACATGGAGGGGTATTTGGATTACATGTATTTTGTTATATTTCACGTAATATCACAAAATAAGATTCTCCTTACACCAATAGCGTGTAAATCCATGGGCCTATCGGGCAAGTTTTGAACCTCAGCCACTACTAGGCTCACTCAGACATGGAGAAAGTGAGAAAGTTCACGGTTTTTGGAGGAAAGAGTTTGGTAATATTCCAACCAAGTCCCCCGCCCCCTCTCCCCCGGATTCCAGCCACACTCCACTTCCCCTGGCTACCCCGACCTATTCCAGGGGTTATGGGAAGGGTTATAACCCCCCCCCCCCCCCACCCCCCCAACGTAAGCCATCGCTATTTATTCCAAACTCCAGCCCACCTTACCCTTAAAAAAAAAAAAAAAAAAAAAAAAAAAATTAAAGATTAAGTTAGGTAATACAGGGGTTAAGCAAGCGATCCCCTGATGGTCTTCCTGGGCCAAGGTCAGTCAAGATCTTCCAAAACGGCCCTATTTGCCAAACAAGGTCAGACGCTGAAGGAGGCCCCGAAATAATAAAAGAAAAAAAAGGAAGTTAAAATGTGTTTCTTTTATAAAACAGAAAAATAAAGTTGGTGTAGGAAGCGGAACTCTGCCCAAAATAACTTCGGCAGGAAGCGAATCTTCTAGAAAATATTATAAAATATTTCAAGTTTTTTTTTTTTTAAGAGTGAATCGGCAGATAATTAATTAGTATGAACCTTGAAATAACGTTTTTGATAAAATATGGAAGTTTTTATATACATACATTAAATATATATATATATATATATATATATATATATATATATATATATATATATATATATATATATATATATATATATACTATATATATATATATATATATATTATGTTAAAACTGAATTCCATTTGAAAAAAGGAGCCCATAAAAACGCCAAAATGTAGAAAGTAAATGTTATATTGCAGAGACCAAATTACTCTCTCTCTCTCTCTCTCTCTCTCTCTCTCTCTCTCTCTCTCTCTCTCTAGACAGGACGATGAATGAGAAAAGTTACAGAAAAAGCGGCATATACATATACATACATACACATCACAAAATCCACGTAAGAAGGCGAGTGAAAACGGATACTAGGAAGAAGTGCATTCTCGTAGCTTATTCTACGTTTTCAAGTTGAAAATGTATAATAAACTACGAATGTACTTGTTCCAAGTCTCGGGTTTCACACACCTTCGTACATGGATTTTGTGATATTCTCAAGCAAGCATTGCTTCGCGCTACGTTGAATATATATACATATATACACACATATACATACATGAAAACACACGCACACCCTATACTATACTGAGTGATTATATGCGTGCATATGAAGGTATGTACGAATATGTGAGTGAACGAATACATGTTAAAAAATAAAAAAAAAAACATGAAGCCAGAAAAAACACACATTCTTCCCGATCAAACTGTCGAAAAACGTGTATTTATATAAAATTATATATATATATATCTATATATGTATATATATATATATATATATATATTATATTCATAATATATATATATATATTAGATATATATTATATATATATTCATATATATATATATATATAATATATATATATATATATATATATATATATATATTGTGGTGTGTGGTTATATAATACACACATACGGGCCACTCCCGCAGAATCTGTATATGAGAGCATAAAGATAGAGAGAGAGAGAGAGAGAGAGAGAGAGAGAGAGAAGAGAGAAAAACACTTTATGAAATACTTCCCTCCTGTTATTCTGTTTCTTGTCAACAATATGGAACCTCTCAGAGAGAGAGAGAGAGAGAGAGAGAGAGAGAGGAGAGAGAGAGAGAGAGAGAGAAGTAGCGAAAGCGGTTCCACGTGTCTTTTTATCATCTCTCTTATTTCTTTTTTCGGTCTCCCCCCACCGGCGGTCCCCTTACCTTTTTCTATTTTTGGCAAGGGGTTGGGAGGAGGGGGGTGGCCTTTTGGAAAAGAATGTGAAATGGGGGGAGGGGGCCATTTTCATACCTCCGAACCGAAGGATTTTATTGAGGGAAGGATATTCCATTCTTAAAAAAAGAAAAAAAAGGGAGTATCTATTGCAATGCGTTCTAGAAATAGTTCCGGGATGGGGGAAGGGGGGGATGGATAGAGGGGTGGGGAGGGTGTGAGAGAGGTTTTGCACAACGACTGTGGTATCTCATGTTTATTTACGTTCGTATTCTTTTTTTTTCTTTCTATTTTTGTGTGTCAGGCCGATACGCGCCACAGTCAGGAATACGAACGGGTTTTCTCTTTATTTTCTCTCTATTCCCTTTATTGCCATCGTCTTCTTCAGTTCCATCATCTGGCTTATCTCTTCGGGTAACAAAAAGTTCAATAGGTAGTATTCTCTGCTATTTCTCTTTACTTTCTCCTTATTCATTTTTAAATTATCAGCGGCTTCTTCATCTCCTATCATCTGGCTTATCTCTTCAGGTAACGGTAAGTTCAATAGGTAGCATGCTCTGTTATTCTTCATTTCCATCTTCTGGTACTCAGTTATTTTATTTAAGAAATAGCACGTAATATTTTTTCAAAATTAATTAAAAATCTTTGGTTTGGCGATGACGAATGTAGACGTCCTCCCAAAAACTATTCATTTAAATATTTTCTCTCTCTCTCTCTCTCTCTCTCTCTCTCTCTCTCTCTCTCTCTCTCTCTCTCTCTCTCAGATAGAAAAATAGGAATCAAGGGGGAACCGCAATATATGGGAAAGACAAAAAAACAAGGAAAAAAAAATATATGAGAAATATAGTAACTCAGAATGTGAACTATAGCGTAGAATTTGAATCTGAAAAATTAATGAACATAGTAATATATAGACCTCCTAATACTAAAGAGTTTGACTTAATAATAGAAAAATTGGATGATATATGTAGATCACAAGGATGGACTATTCTCCTATCTGGAGACTTCAACTTTCCTTTCGTAGACTGGAAAGAACGAATAGGAGATTGTGGATGTACTTATACATATAAAAAAGAGAGTAATAGTAGTGCAGAAGATAAGAGGCAATTCGAAAAAGCTATTAGATATGCCTACTAGAATACAACATTCAAACAAATAAATCACCTGCCAACAAGAAAGGAAAATACTTTAGACCTAGTATTTGTGAA
This sequence comes from Macrobrachium nipponense, assembly GCF_015104395.2. NCBI lineage: Eukaryota > Metazoa > Arthropoda > Malacostraca > Decapoda > Palaemonidae > Macrobrachium > Macrobrachium nipponense. The sequence continues at coordinate 8,290,817 of NC_061088.1, read as the reverse complement.
CGAGATGAATTATGTTAAACAAAGAAATAATAGTTTAATAAGCGAGTATTTCAGACCATAATGTCATAGAATTAACAGTCCATTCCAAGCAAGTGAAAACAGAGATAAGCAGAAATGAAAAAAGTGGGAAGGATATGGAAAATACAACTTCTACAGTAAAAATATAAAATGGTCAGAAATAAATGAAGAATTAAACAAAGATTGGGATAACACTTTTCGTAAGTGATGACATAAAGGTAAAGAATACGGAGATATTATATAAAATTATTAGAGAAAATAGTGGATATATATACCGAAGAAGAAAAGTAAACATCAGTCCATGCATACCAAGAGACAGAAGGTATCTTGTTCCAGAAAATCAGAATTATGGAAAAAAGGTCTAGCAAAAGAAAAAAATGCATGGAAAGTTATAGAACTAAAAAGTAAGATAGAAAATGCAGAACAAAAGAGTATACAATCAAAAGAAAATGAACAAACGGGACTTGGAAGAAAAAACCCTATTAAATATCAAGCAAAAATCCCAAAACTATTATACTCATATGCGAAGAAGATGAATAAAAGAAGAATAGATAGGCCTCTAAGAATTGAAGGGAGATTAACGAATGAAAAAAGGAAATTTGCAACATACTGGCAGAACGATATAAGAGAGAATTCACCCCCTAGAAAAGATAATGAAGATAATGATATAGAAGTAAGGGATGAAAATAGTGAATATTTAGCTGACATAGATATTAATGAAGCTGATATTGTGCAGGCTATTAATGGAAATTAAAAATGGAGCTGCTGCAGGGCCTTGATGGAATTCCTGCTATTTTGTTAAAGAAAGTAGTTCATTCTATCGCAAAGCCACTTGCAATATTATTAAGACAAAGTGTAGATACAGGAAAGATTTATGATGAGACAAATTAGCATATATTACCCCTACTTTCAAAAGTGGATCAAGACTAGAGCAAGTAATTATAGGCCTGTGAGTCTAACATCACATATTATGAAGTGTATGAAATGGGTAATGAAGAAAAATATTATGAACATTTAATAAAAAATAATTTGTTTAATAAAGGACAACATGGTTTCGTACCCGGAAAAAAGTACACAAACCCAACTGTTAGTCCACCGTGAGACATATTCAAAAATATGAAAAGCGGAAATGAAACAGATGTGGTTTATTTAGACTTTGCAAAAGCTTTTGACAAAGTAGACCATAATATATTAGCGAAAGCAAAATTAGAAAAAACACAATATCGTGGATAAAGTAGGAACGATGGTTAAAAGAAAAAAAATTTTTACACAACAGAAAACTTAGATAGTTATTGCAAACGACGAGAAATCGGATGAAGCCAAGGTAATATCCGGTGTGCGCAAGGTACGGTGTTAGCTGCAATACTGTTTGTTATTATGATTGAAGACATAGACAATAATGTTAAGGATTCGGTAGTGAGTAGTTTCGCAGATGACACAAGAATAGTAGAGAAATTACTTGTGATGAAGATAGGAACGCTCTACAAAGAGACCTTAACAAAGTATATGATTGGGCAGAGGTAAATATGGATGGTATTTAACTCTGATAAATTTGAATCAATAAATTATGGAGACAGAGAAAGAAAGCTATATGCCATATAAGGGACCTAATAATAAGACAATCACAAATAAGGAAGCAGTTAAAGACCTTGGTGTGATGATGAATAGGAACATGTTTATGCAATGATCAAATAGCAACTCTGTTGGCAAATGTAAAGCAAAATGGGAATGTTGTTACGGCACTTCAAAACAAGAAAAGCTGAACACATGATTATGCTTTATAAAACATATGTTCGTAGTCCACTTGAATATTGCAATATGATATGGTACCCACACTATCAAAAGGATATTGCACAAATTGAGAGTGTACAAAGGTCCTTTACAGCTAGAATAGAAGAAGTTAAGGACCTTGACTACTGGGAAAGACTACAATCCTTAAAATTATATAGTCTAGAAAGGAGAAGAGAACGCTATATGATAATTCAGGCATGGAAACAGATAGAAGGAATAGCAGAAAATATCATGGAACTAAAAATATCAGAAAGAGCAAGCAGAGGTAGATTAATAGTGCCCAAAACTATACCAGGAAAAATAAGGAAAGCACACAGGACATTAATCCACTACGCACCAGCATCGATAATGCAGCGTCTATTCAATGCGTTGCCAGCTCATCTGAGGAATATATCAGGAGTGAGCGTAGATGTGTTTAAGAATAAGCTCGACAAATATCTAAACTGCATCCCAGACCATCCAAGATTGGAAGATGCAAAATATACCGGAAGATGTACTAGCAACTCTCTGGTAGACATTAGAGGTGCCTCACACTGAGGGACCTGGGGCAACCCGAACAAGATGTAAGGTCTGTAAGGTCTGATATGTATTCGTTAGATTCCAAGTAACCAAACCTTCTCATGTAAGAATATTCATATTCAAGATTGTCTACATAAACATATGTAATGTTTGGTACACATGTTTATACAATAAAAACATGTACATGCATGTATTCATCAAATAAACACATTTACCAAATGATAAATTGCGCTATAACAGACGAACTCACTCGCTTGAAGTCATAATTTCTTAAAATTCATCAACTTTCACGTACATTCATGAAAAATTTTGAATATGCTTCAATGGTATGCATAAATAATTATACGAGATCTGCAGTATAAGTTCACTAATATCGCCATGAAAAGAGATTACGATTCTTTTTATACGTTCACTAATATTGTCATAATAAGAGATTACGATTTTTTTATACGTTCTAATATCGTCATGAAGAGAGATTACGATTTTTTTTATAAGTTCACTGATATCGTCTTGAAGAGAGATTAATATTTCTAATATAAATTCACTAAATCGTCACAATTAGAGATTACGTTTTTTGTAAAACAGCTTTTCCAAAGAATTTTACGAATATTTTTATACGTTCACTAACATCGTCATAGTAAGAGATTACGATTCTTTTTATACGTTCATTAATATCATCATAATAAGAGATTACTATTTTTTTCATAAGTTCACTAATATCTTCATAATAAGATATTACGATTTTTTAAAACATATCTTTCGAAAAATGAAGAATTACTTTGAATGAAAATTTTTAACATTAGAAATAGCACTTATTGAAATTCATAATCAGTTTTTTTTGCGTACCGTCAATCATTACAGAGTAATGAGGTTATGAAAGGATTTTTCAAGGTCTTATATAAATTATTACGATATAATAGCTCGTATTAATATTTAATTACCATATAATTACTGTGAAGGATTTGAAAAATTAATGATGCTCGAACAAAATCAAGTCCATTGTTTACGCAGGTCTCTATTGTCAATATTATACATGTGTAACATATGTTTATTGCGACGCGGAATCAAAGTGATATGTATACAGGAGAGAGAGAGAGAGAGAGAGAGAGAGAGAGAGAGATAGAGAGAGAGAGAGAGAGAGAGAATGAAGAATCTTCATTATAAGAAGTGCGTAGTTGGCAGACAGCCATAATATTCTCACGAGTACAATAAAATATCAAGCATAAAAAATTCAGATATATAATTGCTGTATGTATTGTATATATATATATATATATATATATATATATATATATATATATATCTATATATATATAAGGGAATATATTTATTTTTAGTCATTTTTAACAAAGCCCAAACAACTATTATATATGGGAAAATATTTTTTTAAAACTTCATTATATTCATTATATTTCATTGAATGTATATATACATAGTCATTGTAAATACAAAACTAAAACTAAATGTGGTCTTCATGACATATGATGACACAGATATGAAGCTGTGTCATTGCAAACAGAAATATGACTCTATTGCCGTCATTATCTTACACTGCAATTATACAATGAACAATTTTTCTTGAAACCCTTACTATCATCATCATCATTATAGATACAATGCCATATATAGATATCAGGTTTTATGAAGCTCAACAAAAGAAACAAAAAATTATACTATCATCATCATTTTCATTATTATCGATATAATGACTTGGAAAGATATCGTGTTTTACAAGGCCCAAACAACAGGCAAAAAAAAATATACCACATATATATTCTTTTTAGAACATTTATTACCATCTTCATTATATCATGATAGTCATCATAATAATGGCCTGAAAAGATATCGCGTTTTAGAACACCCCAAATAGGAAAAATTAAAGGAAAATATAGACCAGTTGACAAGATATCGCATTATACAACGCCCTTGCCATCATTATCGATACAATGACATGAAAAAATATAGAGTTCTAGATGTGAACAAAAAATATTTCACACTTAGAGCTTTTTTTCAAACATTTACCATCATCATTAAATTCATTATCATCGATATAATGACCTGACGAGATATTGCATTATAGAAGGCTCTTACCATCATTATTATCATTATCGATACAATGACATGAAAAAATATAAAGTTCTAGATGTGAACAAATCATATTTGATACTTGAAGCTCTTTTTAAAACATTCATCCTCATCATTATAATCATTATTACCGATATAATGACATGGCAAGACATGGCATTAATGGCAGATAACGGGCATATGTAACCTCTGAATCATTCATGGCAGTTAATGATTATTAATGAGCGTAATAGTTTCATTTGGCAATCACGTAATCCTACATAATGGCCCTATGCTATTTCGTACTGTACTTTTTGTAATAATATTTCTCTCTTTCGTATCAAGAGCTGCTGAGCTATACACATGTTTATATGCGTGTACATAATTCACAACCCCCGAATTATTCCGTAATGCACAACCCATGAATTATTAAACGCCGTGAATCGTATTGCATTGTCATGGAGGTAATATCAGGCCGGCTATTAAAGGATTCGTATGCTCTCTCTCTCTCTCTCTCTCTCTCTCTCTCTCTCTCTCTCTCTCTCTCTCTCTCTTTCTCTCTCTCTCTCAGTCAATCACCAATCCACCACGTAATACGAGCAAATAAGGGAGACCAACAAAAGAATAAAAGATAAGGCAAAAATACGACAAAAAAGTACAAAAATAAAATATAAGACGATAAAAGTAAAATAAAAGTACAAAAAATAAAATATAAGAAGATAAAAGTAAAGAAGAAAAACAAAGAAAAAATAACAATATTTCAAAAAGATAAACGACAAGCGCGGTGCGTCCGAACAGGACTTCACATCCGAAAGAACCTATTGTAGCGTCCTCAAAGAACAGAATTACACGTCGGTTGCATCCAGGAAAAGGGTTGGGGGCGCCCACCCCCTAAAGACGTCCGAATTCACATACTCAGCCCGGCATCTTCGAGTCAATACGATGCAGATTTCTCGTGATTCAGGAGATGAGTGAATAGAAGGGGGTGGGTGGTGGGGGGGGGGGGGGGGTCCACAGCCCCAAATCTTCCAGTTCCCTCTCCAGGGGTACCTAATCCCCGCCCTCCATCTTCCGTGGATCAGGAAAGCAGATATCTGGCAGTGTTATGAATCTTAATGCAAATGTGCATATTGTGTGTATCGCAATGCATATATGTATGCATTTATATACTATATATATATATATATAATATATATATAGGGATATATATATATAATAATATATGGTATATATATATACGTACCATACACAGATATATACACAAGACCAATATACCTGAAGTATCTCTCTTTAGATATCTATCAGAGAGTTACTGCACTAACTTATCTCATTATATTCATTATTATTATTATTATTATTATTATTATTATTATTATTATTATTCTTTATTACAGCTACCTTCCAATTCGACTGGGTGTATTTTATAGTGTGGCGTTCCGGGTTGCATCCTGCCTCCTTAGGAGTCCATCACTTTTCTTACTATGTGTGCCGTTTCTAGGATCACACTCTTCTGCATGAGTCCTGGAACTACTTCAGCCTCTAGTTTTTCTAGATTCCTTTTCCTTGGGATCGTGCCTAGTACTTCTATGATTATGAGCACAATTTCCACTGGCATATCCTATATCCTTCTTATTTCTATTTTCAGATCTTGATACTTATCCATTTTTTTCCCTCTCTTTCTCTTCAAATCTGGTGTCCCATGGTATTGCGACATCAATGAGTGATACTATTATGATTATTATTATCATTATTATTATTATTATTATTATTATTATTATTATTATTATTATTATTATTATTATTATTATAATATTGAGAACATGAGCTATATCCATACGGAACAAGCCCACCACAGTGGTCACTGACTTGATATTCAAGCTTCCAAAAGAATATAATGGTGTTCATTTGAAAGAAGTTATAGAAAAAAGAAATGAAGAGAGAGAGAGTAGAGAGAGAGAGAGAGAGAGAGAGAGAGATAAGTTACAAGGGTTACGATGTCTCAAAGACTTATTAGACCATCCGAGGAGGAGACATCGTGTGCTCACTTATCCCTAGGTAGAGAGAGAGAGAGAGAGAGAGAGAGAGAGAGAAGAGAGAGAGAGAGATATGATGGGGAGTCTTACTTGATCCTGAGGAAGGAGAGAGAGAGAGAGAGAGAGAGAGAGAGAGAGAGAGAGAGAGAGAGAGAGAGAGAGTCTT
>NC_061088.1:8268714-8283726 GCF_015104395.2 Macrobrachium nipponense | reverse complement strand
CCCAATTAACGGTTCAATTGCCCTTGATGAGTATTCCATTTCGGGATGAAAGGAGGGAGAAGTGTCATTCATTCGACGTGAGTCGATCTGTCATCTTTGATGCGATTCGACACGACGTCTCGAGATCGACCGTGGGAGCTTGTTTTTTTTTTTTTTTATTTTTTTTTTTGGAATGGAGATTTAATTTGGCGGGTTATTGGTTAACGTCGGATTGATCTCTTCGTGTGAATTCTAGAGTTTAATGGCTTTTTATTCTCATGCAGGTGAATTGCCTTCACAGTTATTGAGAATTTATTAAGATGCGATTGTCCATACGCACGCACGCGCGCGCGCATGGTCTCTCTCTCTCTCTCTCTCTCTCTCTCTCTCTCTCTCTCTCTCTCTCTCTCTATATATATATATATATATATATATATATATATATATATATATATATATATATATATGTGTGTGTGTGTGGTGTGTGTGTGTCACTGCAAATAAATCAGAAAAAAATAAATATAAGTAATATTCGACCCAAAATATGACAGTTAATTCTTCAAACACCACATTAGTAGAAAGAGAGAGAGAGAGAGAGATGGGGGGGGGGGGATTGCAAAACGAAGGCAATATCCAAGTTTTGGGGTTCACGAAGGAGGAGGGTCAATAGATTTTTTTTTGTTTTTTCCACCGAGAGGGTTGTCAGGTGTTACGAGAGTTTTTGGGTACTGGTGCCTTTGTCGAAGACATCGTTTATTAATGCAATCCGTTGACCACACAAAGAAATGGTGGTATATCATACTTTGATCCAAATCAGCACCCATTAAAAATTCAGAATAGAACTGGACCTTATGGACGGATTTGTTCTTCAGGACAGAACAGAACATAACCTTATAGAACCTTATATAACAATGTTCACGTAACAATAATAAATTATAAGCTTTAAATCATATAAAATTTATGCATTGATACATGATAGTGAGCAACTTATAACAGGCCACTAACAATGTTATTTATATTTCCCTTGGTGATAGAATGAATCCGTAAGGGAAATGAATCCCAAAAGGAAAATAAATCCTTAAGGAAAATGAATCCATGAGGGAAATGAATCCCAAGCAATAAAGAATCTCAGTGGAAAAATTAATTCTAAAGTGAAATGAATCCCTAAGGAAAATGAATCCCAAAAGGTAAATGAATCTCAGAGGAAAATGAATGGCAAAGGATAATTAATCCCAGTGGAAAAATGAATTTCAAAGGTAAATGAATTTCGGAGCAAAATGAATCCCAAAAAGGAAAATTAATCCAACAAGGAAAATGAATTCTAAAGGGAAATGAATCGCAATGGAAAAATAATTCTAAAGGAATGAATCCCTAAAAAAATGAAACCCTAAGGAAAATGAATCCCTAAAGAAAATGAATCCCCAAGGAAAATGAATCCATAAGAAAAACGAATCCATAAAGAAAATGAAACCCTAGAGAAAATGAATCCCTAGAGCAAATGAATCCCTAGAGCAAATGAATCCCTAAAGAAAACGAATCCCTAAGGAAAACGAATCCCTAAGGAAAATGAATCCCTAATGAAAATGAATCCCTAATGAAAATGAATTATTTTCCCTATTATAATGTAAGACCATCCACCAAATACGGAAAAAGATATGTCATCACAGCATGTAGTACCCCTCACTATTAGAATTTGCCATAACAGCATTTTTCAACTTGAAAAAAAAACCCATACCTATGTAATTTGGGGACAGATTATTAATGAGATACTTTTTCCCCCAAAAAGGCAATTAAGCTAATATATAAATCATTAGTAGCCTTCAGGACTTGAATGATCAGGGCGCATTTGCGTCGCTTTTGTTTATTAAACAATCAAATAACAGTTCCCCTGGAGGGGGAGAGAGAGAGAGAGAAGAGAGAGAGAGAGAGAGAGAGAGAGAGAGAGAGAGAGCGTTCACCTTATGCACGGCTTTCTGGCTTTTCCCTTCATTCACCTTTTTTCTTTCAGTTGCCTGTCCAACTTCTTTAACTTCTCATGACCACAGATTTCTACCTTGTATTTATGAGTCTAGAAATGTGACTAAGTGGCCTATATATATCTCAAGATATGGAAATAGAGTGTGTGTATATAGATATACATCATATATATACGTATGTATATATATATATATATATATATATATATATATATATATATATATATATATATATATAAAACGATCTAATGCAAAACAAAACAAGATGGTACCTGAGGAAGATTTTTATTAAAAATGTGATATAAGGACTCTTCTGTCCTCACCGTCTCATCGTCTGATCCTGTTCAAATTATATAGTATATATATATATATATATATATATATATATATATATATATATATAATATATATATATATATATATAACGCTACACACCGAGTTTTAACCTTGCCAAAACAGGATTCATTCCATTGAATATTGTCATCACCACCACCACACAACCACGTTCTCCTTTCGACTGGAAATTCGAATGAATACGAAATCGACCCCGGTTCGAAATGTAAATTAACCCCCTTTTGGGCGCCTAATGAAGTATTCAGCACGACGCAATGACGTCATTTCCGCTTTGCCATTAAAAGCGCTGGCGAAACAAGTTATGCATTTGGGTATATATAAGGTATCGCAAGCGATAGACTAAACTGATTTACAGCCCTTTATACTTTACGCATTTTTTGTGGTGGAAATTTCCGGGTTGTATTCAAGCGCCGCTTATTACGATTGTATGTTGTTTATTTATTTATCTTTTGTGGTTCGGAGGGTTATTAACGACGTGCTTTTACCTGTCATCATTTCGGCGGGGGGGGGGGGGGGGAGGGGGGGGGGATTAAGGGGATTAGGTTTAATGTTCAAATCAGTTCACATCTGTTTGTCACATTAAAGATGGATTTGACGGCAGAAGATAATATTGCGTGAGAGGTTGGTTAGTTTTTTTTTTCCTGCGGATGTGGGGGGCGGGGGAGGGGTTTGTGGGGTTGGGGTGGGGTAACACTGCTCTAACAGTAAACATATGATGAATGAGATTGTTCAATATTATTCCTGTTATGCGAAATCCTTACTCATTTGTTATTCGATTTTATCATAATTTTTTATCAGCCTTTTAATCATTATGTTTGTTCATTTGTTTCTCTAATATATGAATGATTTCAGTAATGTTTTTGCTGTCACTGTTACATAGCAGTAACTAGATAATGATAATCGTTCACTATTATTCGTTGTTATTTATATTTTACCTTAACCATTCATAATTGAAATCTGGTAATAATATTAATAAATTACTGTATTAGCGTCAGTTCTAATGTAAATATAAGATTTCTCTGTTTATTTTATGTTAAATCTACGATCTTCCATTATACAGCCCACAAACCAAGTTAAATACACACACACACACACACACACACACACATATACTCATATATATATATATATATATATATATATATATATATATATATATATATATGTGTGTGTGTGTGTGTGTGTGTGTGTGTGTGTTTGTGTGTATATACATTATCTCCTGAAAAAAAGGCCTGACATAAGACTATATAAACTTTTTTATCAAATCACTGTAAAAAAAGTATTAAGCCCATAAGGCTTTCAAACCAAATCAAAACAGAAATATTTCACGCGGTAAAACCATTATATACCTTTTTACCTAAATGAAATCTACAAAAACCTGTAGCGTCATAAACCTAAAAAAAAAAAACTCTTACAAAAAACCAGTTTCATAACAGGTCATTCATTTCACAGCATGAAGAATAATGAATACTGAATAAGTATAAGTAAGTTCTTCATTCAACTCCTTCCCTGAACACTACAGGAAGTAGGGCGCTACAGAAATAAGTACAAAACTGGCTACATAAATACGGATATTCCTTTGTAGGCGAATCGGAGGTTACATAACAGCGAGCGATGGAAACCGTTCTTTAATCAAGCGTGAGATACAGAAAAATACAAGGGTTAATTAGTCTCAAAGAATGAGTTAGCTTTATAACGAACATTGTGTAATTCACGTAACGGAGAATGATAAACAATTGTCTTGGTCTGTGTACTGAAAGGAATTAGATAAAAACTAAAATAAACAAACAATTAACTTGGTTTGTGGGCTGTATAATGGAAAATCGTTGATATAACATAAAATAAACAGAGAAATCTTATATTTACATTAGAACCGACGCTAATACAGAAATTTAAAAATATTAATATTATTATCAGATTTTAATTATGAATGGTTAAGGTAAAATATAAATAACAATGAATAATAGTGAACGATTATCATCATTATCTAGTTACTGCTATGTAACAGTGACAGCAAAAACGTTACTAAAATCATTCATATCTTGACAGAACAAAAAGAAAAAACACAATGATTAAAAGGCTGATAAAAATCATGATAAAATCGAATAACAAATGATTAAGGATTTCGCATAAAAGGGAATAATTATAAACAATCATCTTCATCATATGTCTACTGTTAGAGCAGTGTTACCCCACCCCAACCCAACAAACCCCCTCCCCCCACATCCACAAAAAAAAACCTAACCAACCTCTCAATTCCAAGCAACAACAACAAAAATAAAACCATTTTTTTTTGTAAGAATGAATCAACAATCACGGCTCATCACCTCTACCAAACCTGACTGAAGCTTCGAACAGAAAAAAGCAGAGACAAACTTTTCCAAACCTCCACAAAAAAAACAAAGCAGCAACAACAGAAACAAAGCAGTTAAAGCAGCAAAAGCAGCGATGGTTATTCACCATTTTTTGTGGGCGTGAATGAACCGTGCCCGAGGGCGGGGGGGCGTAGATTGGGTTTAATGCCTCAAACTTTTCTTTCTGGGACTCCAACTCCAATATGGACCCTTGGGCTACAGGTCATTCCACCCCCACTTCCCACCCTCTCTCTCTCTCTCTCTCTCTCTCTCCTCTCTCTCTCTCTCTCTCTCTCTCTCTCTGAGGCGTAAGGCCACTACAGCTTTAATCAGCTTGAAGGGGTAGAAAACAGGTCAAGGTTTTTCATGAAGTAATTAAACGTTTTATGTGTACAAAACGGAGACTACTCATTTTTTTTCTGTGTGGCGAGGAAGAAATTGTCTTAGAGTTTTATTTTTAAAAGTGTCTTTTTCTTTCCTTATATTACTATTATTATTATTATTATTATTATTATTATTATTATTATTATTATTATTATTATTATTATTATTATTAACTTCGTTCAGACACTGAATATTTATTTGCTTATTTATCTATGTATCTCACATTCTGCCTGTAAGAGAGAGAGAGAGAGAGAGAGAGAGGAGAGAGAGAGAGAGAGAGAGAGAGAGAGAGAATGGCTTTATTAGGGAGAGAAAGACAGACAGAGAGGGAAAGAGAAGCGCCTTATTATTGGAGAGAGAGGCGCCTTATTATTAGGAGAGAGAGGACGAGAGAGAGAGAGAGAGAGAGCACCCCGTTCCATTTCAACTGGAAAATGCTAAACTGTCAATCAACATTCAGCTCTTGCCTAACCATTCCCAATGAACGAATATATGAACAATTCTGTAAACCCTTCCCCTCTCTCTCTCTCTCTCTCTCTCTCTCTCTCTTCTCTCTCATCTCTCTCTCTCTCTCTCTCTCTTCTCTCTCTCAGGATATGAATCTGGTCCTTCTAAATTAACACGCATTCTACGATAGGGGTTCACCCTCCGATGCTCACCCTCCGATGCGCCTTGGAGGTTAATTTCAAAGATAAAGAAGAAGAAGAAAAAAAGAAGAAGAAGAAGAAGAAGAAGAGGAGGAGGAGGAGGAGGAGGAGAGATATCTGACAAAGGAAGATTGTATTCTCAACGGGAAGAGACGAGAATCGACATAAGACAGGGCCTGGGAACCGGATGAGAATATGTGAGGTTATCTATTGACCACATTCAGCAGAGTAACGATTTGTGGGATGAGAAATTATGTGAGTCAAAGTTATATCTGAGTGGGAATAAGACAAGAAATTAAATTGGAATAAGTATGTGAGTCCAGATTCCGCAAGCAAGTAATAGCCCTGAACTGCTTGCACAAGCAGGTAATTATCCTGAAAAGCTTCTGCAAGCAGGTAATAGCCCTGAACTGCTTGCATAAGCAGGTAATTGTCCTGAATTGCAAGTAATTCTTTTGAACTGCTTGCACAAGCAGGTAATTTCTTTAACTGCTTGGACAAGCTGGTAATTATCCTGAATTTCTTTAATTGTCCTGAATTGCTTGCGCAAACAGGTAATTGCATAAAATGCTTGTGCAAGAATGTAATAGCCCGAACTGCTTGCACAAGCAAGTAATTGTCCTGAACTGCTTGCACATACAGGTAATAGCCATGAACCTGCTTGGTTAGGCAGGTAATTATCCTGAGTTGCTTGCACAAGCTGGTAATTGTTCTGAATTGCTTGCGCAAGCAGGCAATTATCCTAAAATGCTTCTGCAAGCATGGAATTGTCCTGAATTACTTGTGCAAGCAGATAATAGCCCTGAACTGCTCGCTCAAGCAGGTAGTTATCTTGACTTGCTTGCACAAGCAGGTAATTGTCCTAAAATGCTTGCACAAGCACCTGAAATAATTGCGCCGGCATATCTTGTCCAGAAATGCTCGCGCAAGCAGATAATTGTCCTAAAATGCTTGCACAAACACCTGAAATAACTGCGCCAGCACGTAACTGTGAAATGGTTTCATGTGCTCACTTTTACATGGAATAAACCCATTTGCAAAATAAAAAAAAAATAAAAATTAAATAAAAATTACTGAAATATATCGGCTCTCGGATCAAATACATTGTAAGCTTTCGCAGTCGAATTACCTTCAATATCCAAAGAAATATATCCGTTGGTATTCAGTCCATATTAGATACCTTTTAATGCAGCCAAAAACTATTCATTAAAATGCTATGCTTAAATATTATACGTGTTCGTATTGATCTGTGTACTTCAGAAAGAATTTGGAAATGGAAGTCGGTGAAATTATTTTTGATATAATTTGATATATTTCACAAAAAGTCCGTTGATTTTGATTTCGAAGTGCAGACGATTTTTTAATATTTTTCAAGAAATATTTTAGTGTTTTTAATATTTCATATTTCGTGATAAATTCCCTTGATATTTCATAAAACGTTCATTGATATTGATTTTGAAGTGCAGATGATCTTTAAAAATATTTTTCAAAAAATATTGTAATGTATTTAATATTACATCTTTCGTGATAAATTCCCTTGATGTTTCATAAAACATCCGTTAATTTTGATTTTGAAGTGCAGATGATCTTTTTTAATATTTTTCAAAAAACATTTTAGTGTTTTTAATATTTCATATTTCCTGATAAATTCCTTTCATATTTCATATAACGTTCGTTATTTTTTATTTTGAAGTGCAGAGGATTTTTAAAATATTTTTTTTAAATATTTAATTCTTCAAATATTTTGTTATATATCCCCAATGACTGTTTTATTGTTCAAAATAGTTCCGTAACTTTTATAAAATTGTTCTTCGTTTAAATGATAATTTCTTAAGATTAAATAACTTGGTAATCCAATGGTACTCTCAGAGTAACTTTAATGTTAAAGAATATCTCTCTCTAACAAAAATTTCTCTTTATAAAGAATTCCTCTTTTTCAATACACTTTTTTCTCTCCTTCTCTCGTCTTCTTTTATCCACCAGACATATTTTCCAAAGTATCGAGCTGTGCGCTCTCTCTCTCTCTCTCTCTCTCTCTCTCTCTCTCTCTCTCAAGAATTCCCCTTTCTCTCTAACTTTCTCTCCTGCTCTCGTCTTCTCTTATCCACCAGACCTGTTTTTACAAAACATCGAGTTATTCTTCATCGTCCTTGAACCTCTCTCTCTCTCTCTCTCTCTCTCTCCTCTCTCTCTCTCTCTCTCTCTCCTCTCCAGAATTCATTCTCTCTCTCAACAAATTTTTCTCTCCTTGCTTTCTTTATACACCAGACCTGACCTGTTTTCCAAAACATCGAGAGCTGTTTTCTCTCTCTCTCTCTCTCTCTCTCTCTCTCTCTCCTCTCTCTCTCTCTCTCTCTCTCCGAGTAAGGGAGCCGGAAATTAGCGTTGGTGTTCAATAATTAGACCCCAGGATCAGGCTCCAACCGTGAGGAAATTTGATATTTTAACACAAAATCTCCTTAAAAAAATAGAAAAAGAAAAAACGTATAAATTTTTTTTTTTTTGCTGAGGAAAGTATGTAGGGAGGAAAAATCTAAACAAAATTATCGGGGGTTTATATTCCTAAACTGTGTGTGTGTTTTTTTGAAACGGATGTCTGGCATCCCATAAAAAGGAGGAAAATAAACTCAAACACATGGTGTTTTTTAATAAAGGATGTATGGATAAAAAAAAAAAATTACCGAATGTTTTTAATCCTAAACCGTGGTTTTGAACTGGAAGTCTGGTATTCCTTTTATATTTTTTTTATTTTGGACATTTATTTCCAAATTCTTTTGCCACCACCTATCCCCCCCCCCCCCACCACTGCCACAAAAAAAAAAAAAAAAAAAAAAAAGATACGATGTTTTTTAGCTAAGGATTTAGGGAGAAAAACTAAAAAATAAACCATTTGCGTTTTTTATCTTTCACAAACAGACTGATTAACCGGAGTTTTGACCTGCAGTATCTTTTTCATTCTGGTCATTTCATTTCCAAAAGTCTAGGCAATATCCCCCCCTGGGCCCCCCAGCACACAAAAAAATATATTACGATACTTTTTACCAAAGGACGTATGGATAAAAAAAAACAAACAAAAACATCAGAGTTTTTTCATCTTTCACAAACCGACTTATAAACAGAAGTTTGGTCTGCAGTTTCTTTTTAATTTTGGTCATTTATTTCCAAAATTCTTGCCAACACTCCACGTGCACCGCCCCCCCCCCCCCCCCCACACAAAAAAAAATAATAAACTAAAAAAAACATGATACCAAAGGACGTATGGATAATAAAAAAACTAAACAAAATAATCTCAGTTTTTTTCACCTTTCATAAACAGACTTATTTAACCGGAGCTTTGGCCTATCTTATTTTTTTTTTTTTTTTTTTTTTTTTTTTTTTGTTTTTTTTTTTTTTTCTTTATTGCTGGATTCCGAAATTTTATTCCAGACTCTTTTCGCTTCCAGTTCCAAGGGACGCCCCTGACCAGAATGCGGTATATATATCCGGTTGGTCGAATTACACGTCGTTCCTCCTAAAGTGATCTCATTCCAGCCTCCGCCTACGCTGGCTGCTCTTTTTTTTTTTTTCACCGGAGCGCGCGAGTTATTAACCACGAAAAAATCTGGAGTTAAAAGCCACAATAACGTGTGATACTGTACTTCTTCCAAAATACAGAAAGGTTAAAAAAAAAAACAGCGAGCTTTCGACCGTTTGCTGCAATGATCCTCTTCAGCCAACTCTGAAGTACCTAGATTTCTAATTTTTTTTTTTTTTTTTTTTTTGTATTTTGGAACCTTTTCTTTTGGTATTTGGAATCTTTTTTTTTTTGTATTTTGAAACTTTTTTTATTTTGTATTTGGAACCTTTTTTTTGTATTTTGGAACTTTTTTTTATTTTGGAATTTTTCTTTTGTATTTGGAAACTTTTTTTTGTATTTTGGAACTTCTTGTTTTTTGTATTTTGGAAAAATACAGTATCATATACATTAATGTGGCTTTTAACGTATTATATCACTATCTCCGGTCACGGCATATTGATGCCCCACAGATACGAAATATCTGTTCCTCATAGCTCTGTATAAAGTTCCACACTGGACGAGTGGGTTTCCGTGCTCGACTATCAATCTGGTAGCCCGAGTTCGCTCCGGGCTCGTGGTGGCAGTGCAGAATCAGAGGAATGTATTTCTCGTGATTAGAAATTCATTTCTCAATGTAATATGGTTCGGATCCCACTGTAGGTCCCGTTGCTAGGTAACCGATTGGTTCCTGGCCACGTAAAAAGAAATCTGATCCTTCGGGGCAGCCCTTTATAGGAGAGCTGTTAATCAGCTCAGTGGTCTGGTTAAACTAAGATATAATTAACTTTTTATAGCTCTGCAAGCATACCAGTTTCATGTAATAACATTGTCTTGAATTTCTGCCTTGGATGTTTTTCATAAAAAAATATTTAATATATCCTCGTTATACTTTGAAAAACATATTCCTACGAGGCACATACAATTTAAGAAAGTAATATACTGTAGTAAATGACATTAAGTACTATTAATATACTGTATACTATAAGTAAGTCTTAGATGTCAATTATGATAAAATGTTTAGTAACTATTCTCTTATACTCTAATAAACATATTCCTACGAGGAATGTTAATGAAAATATAAGCAAATAACCTTCTCCTTAAGTCTTTGAAGGACACATTCCCACAATACCAACGGAACAACAAACAATACACATGAAGACATTTTTGGTAAACAAACATCGCGACTTCTCACCTTAATAAACATCTACATGTGCCAGGATGTTTGGATGGTTATACTGTCTCCTAAACATCACACAGGATGCTTAGATGTTTATATTCTTCTGAACATCACACCATCTTTACGGATGTCTGTTTCCTTAGTATTCGATCAATAAACAGTAAGATACGAGAACAACTATTATTATTATTATTATTATTATTATTATTATTATTATTATTATTATTATTATTATTATTATTATTATTATTATTAAAATAGTTTTACCAGAGCACAGAGCTGATAATCAGCTCTCACAGGGCTGGCCCGAAGGACTTTTTATATTTTGTCAATTAAATATCAATTCCAGAGAATTGAAGGTCAACATATGATTGTACTGAGCATTGATTTTATGAGTATTATTCTAATTACATAGTTTTCTTTATTAGTTAATGATTAAATACACACTAGAGTGATATGTTAAAAGTCTGAGAGGAATATTTAACGAGATAACAGCTTTGTTTATCAGTTAATGAGTAAATACTTTTTGGGAAAAACAATAAAGAAACAAAACTAAGTTTCTGAAGAATAAAGCAACACACATCTTTCACTGTGACTTTTGCTTATTCAAAAGACATTTTCTCGCTCATTGGCTTGTGATTCATCATCGTCAAAACACTCTTACGTCGGCAACGATGAGCACTCTTTTAATAAGGTAAATAACGCAGCCATCAAACTATAATAGATTCTGTTAAGACAAACGGAACGCGAGGCTTCGTTCACGAACCGGAAACTGCCGAAATCACAGAACTGCAGACGGCAACATTAATCAGGTGCCAAGTCGTAAATACTTTTCCTTTTGGAATACCACCAATCCCCCTCTTCCCCTAAACCCCCTCCCTCCCCTTCCCTACAACCCCCCCAACTCCCACAACTGACAGATCTCAGGTCACCCGTCTCGCCTGCAGTTTCGTCAAGTCGGGTCATCTGTGCCCAACAAAGTAGGGAAAAAAAAGGTCACTGATACATCGATCTGGGGTCAATCACTGAACACGAATATCGCCTCCTAAATGGATTAACCTAATCCGGTTTTTTTTTTTTTTGGGGGGGGGTGGGAACGTCACGCAAATTGCCCTACTGAACGATGACCCGGAACGCGTTGTCGTTGCTCTCGTGCCCCTACTGAACTGCGTCGAAACTGTTTTTATTGCAACATCAGGGAAAAATCAATTGCAACTGTGTTGTGATTTCGGGGCTGGTGATGAATTATTTCCAATTTCCCGTCGTGATGAGATGTAAGGGAATTTCTTTCATCTGGGAATCAAATGTATTTTGTTGAGGCAAAATTAGCTAAATTTTAATCATATTAATCGGACTGCGAATATTACTTGGACAATATTTTTTCGTGATTTTTGCACGGTAATATTACTGTGGAATTGTAAAATATACTCAGCCACACATGGTAATATCAATTTGGTATTTACGCGTAACACAGGTATGTGTGTATATGTTTATGTATACATATATGCATGTACGTATGTATATAAAGCAATTAGGAGAAGTAAGAGGTAATGAAGGCATAAATAAATATGACTGAGATGTACTAGAATCAAAGATCCAACATTGTTAGCATTGCCTTGGGAGAAGAAGGTCTCTCTCTCTCTCTCTCTCTCTCTCTCTCTCTCTCTCTCTCTCTCTCTAGAACTGAATATACTTTAAACGGCATTTGCATTGTGTTATCATTCATCTATCGCGCTCATACATCTAAATATGCTCTCGCTTTAACTAACACCCTTTTAACAAAAAAGGTTCAACCAAAAAAAACCTCACCATGCAATGACTGTCTCTCATCCTTCAAGTGTAAGAAGAAGAAGAAGAAGAAGAAGAATAAGAATAAAAAGAAGAAAAAGAAGAGGGAGAAGAAAGAAGTCTCCCTAGGGACCCAGCAATGAATCTCCACGTCAGAAGAAATATGATTTTCCACCGGGGCGGGGGGGGGGGGGGGGGGGGCGGGGGGTCGCAGAGCCGCAAATGGACAGCTAGCACCAGCACTAGCGTTCATGATTCGGTTTCGTCTTCTGGGACCTGCAGGAGGAGGAGGAGGAGGAGAAGAAGGTAGGAGGAGGCGGTAGGAGGAGGAGGAGGTAGGAGGAGGCGGTAGGAGGAGAAGAAGGAGGAGGTAAGAGGAGGAGGAGGGGATAGAGGTTATCGAAGGGGGCAAATCGCCACCGCCCCCCCCAACCCCACCATATTATCCCTTATTAGATCGCCGGAGGAAGCCTCCGTTTAAGGAGAGCAAGAATGGATGTCTTCAGCTTCAATGAGGAATTTGGGTAGGCCTTTTTTGCTTACTCGGGGAGTAAGCCTACATACTATTTTGCTGTTGTTGTTATTGTTGTTCTTGCTGTTGTTGTTGGGGGGGGGGGGGGGGCAGGAAAGCCCTATGGAAGAGCCTAATGATACAGGAATTTTAGGATAGGATATTTATGATTTATTTATTAAAATGAAAATGTAAAAATTAAATAATGTGCATGTTAAACAGTACAGAACAATTTTTTCTAATAAAATATAGGGTATTTATTTTAATTTTCGTTAGTGAAACAACGGTTTTTTTACCATAGAATTTAGCACGTGCTCCCTAGTAAGCTGGAGGGCGTATCACGCCTTGTTCTAGATGACTGTAGCTCTAGTAAATAGTTGGCTGAATTAGGTGATGATTTTGATGATGGTGCTAGTTTATGTTTGAAGAATGATCTATTAAACCTCTGATAATTCTAGTCTATATGAGATAAACAGGTCACTATAACATCTAAAAATCTCAAGAAACTTTGACTTCCTAAATCTAGTAACACTCTTCTGGTCATTCTTGAGTAATTGTGCAAATCCTCTGATAATTAGTTAAGATCCCCCTTGACTTATAGAGCACCTTCTTAGTAAGAGGAGCAGATTCAAGAGACAACTGACAAAAAGATACGATCGTTCTTCATGAGTCGTACGATATTTTATTTCTCTCTATCTCTCTCGCGGTACCAACTAGCATTCTCAAGCAGCGTTCCAAACTAGCTTTCCGAACCAGCGTCCCGAACTAGCGTTCTGATACAGCGTTCCAAACTAGCTATCTACCATTCCTAACTAACGTTCTGAACCAGCGGTACAAACTAGCGTTCAGAACCAGCGTTCCAAACTAGTGTTCCGAATCAGTGCTCCGATCTGGCATTCCAAACCAGTTTTCTGCACTATCGTTCCGAACCATCGTTACGAACCAGCGTTCCTAACCAGCACTTCAAATCAACATTTCAAACTAATATTCTAAATTAGCGTTCCGACCCAACGTTCCGAACCAGCATTCCAAACTAGTGTTTCGAATCAGCGTTGCGATCTGGCATTCAAAGTCAGCGATCAAAACTAGCACTCCAAACCGTCGCTCCGAACCATCGTTCCGAACCAGAGTTCCAAACCAGCGTTCCAAACTGACGTTCCGAACCATCGTTTCGAACCAGCAGGGTTCCAAATCGGAGTCTCAAGTGGCTCCGGGCGATACGTGTTTGAGCTCCGACGCCTGGGGGCGGGCCGCGCTTCGTATTTGAAGTTCATATTCCATTCTCTTGGAAACGCCCGGATATTATCTTACCCGGAATCAGTCTCCCTCCCTCCCTCCCTCCCTCCCTCCGCCTTTCATACAAAGGCTGCTAAGTCGTCATTCCGAATAACGCCGCCCCTATCCTCCTCCCACCCGCTCCCACCTCAAATTCTCGTGAATACATTAGCCTGTGACGACTGCCCCGAAATGTCGGATTGTCGGGATGGAACGGGGAAATGGTTGTAAGTGTCAGGTGCTGGGACATTTGGGACACTTATGTAGAGGTGAATCATCATAAGTCTGTGCTGGTAAAAGTAGGTTTAATTTGAGAACGAAGGGGGAAAATGTATCGATTAAAATGGGGACACTAATTTAAGTTATACTATATAAAACACACACACACTTGTGTGTGTGTATATATATATATATATATATATATACTATATATATATATAATATATATATATATATATATATATATATATATAAAAAAAAATATATATTATATATATATATATATATGATATATATATATTATATATATATATATATATATATATATATTATATATATTAATTAGTTGTTGATAAAAAAAAACATACTTTACATTATGCGAGACTTGAACTTCACATTTGAAAAAAAGGTTGACAAACCACTAATTAATACTGACGTTGCTGCCAACTAAGCCTTAATACTCTTACCGACCTTCGCCCTCCTCCATCCCCCCTCCTGGAATGAGAGAGAGAGAGAGAGAGAGAGAGAGAGAGAGAGAGAGAGGAGAGAGTCTTCCTTTAATCGCGTCTCCTGTCTTCAGGAAAATCTTTTTCCTGACGCTCCTGATAATGCAAAAATCCTTTAATATAGCCTGGCACTGAGCTGTGCATCAAAAGATCCCCCCCATCCCCCTCCCCCCTCTCCCCACCCCTAACCTTTCTTGTCTGTAATTTGGACCCCTCCTGAGAGGAACCTAATTTTTCCCCCTCTCACTTATAAACCAAAGCATCTTTAGGATCTAGATTTTCTAGT
>NC_061088.1:8223374-8268214 GCF_015104395.2 Macrobrachium nipponense | reverse complement strand
TAGATTTTCTAGTCTCTCTCTCTCTGTCTCTCTTCCTTCGTAAGCATTTTGTCCCTTCCCTGTGTGGGGGTAAGTTGTTCCT
Organism: Macrobrachium nipponense; assembly: GCF_015104395.2. Classification (NCBI taxonomy): domain Eukaryota; kingdom Metazoa; phylum Arthropoda; class Malacostraca; order Decapoda; family Palaemonidae; genus Macrobrachium; species Macrobrachium nipponense. The sequence goes on along the minus strand of NC_061088.1, from coordinate 8,268,132 downwards.
AATCATCCTCCTCCTCCTCCTCCTCCTCCATCCTCCTCTCCTCCTCCTCTCTCTTCTTCTTCTTCTTCTTCTTCTTCTTCTCTATGGTCTTTAGCTACATTCGTTTCCATCCCACCTTCACATAAGGTCAAGTAATCTTTATTCTCTCTCTCTCTCTCTCTCTCTCTCTCTCTCTCTCTCTCTCTGGAAAGACAAAAAGACAAAAAACAGGAAAAAACAAGGAAAAATATATGAGAAATATAGTAACTCAGAATGTAACTAATAGCAGGTAGAATTTGAATCTGAAAAAATTGATGAACATAGTAATATATAGACCTCCTAATACTAAAGAGTTTGACTTAATAATTGAAAAATTGGATGATATATAGAAATCACAAGGACTGGACTATTCTCCTATCTGGTGACTTCAACTTTCCTTTCGTAGAATGGAAAGAACGAATAGGAGATTGTGGTTGTACTTATACATATAAAAAAGAGAGTAATAGTAGTGCAGAAGATAAGAGGCAATTGAAAAGCTATTAGATATGCTACTAGAATACAGCATTCAACAAATAAATCACCTGCCAACAAGAAAGGAAAATACTTTAGACCTAGTATTTGTGAACGAGATGAATTATGTTAAAGAAATAATAGTTTATAATGCGAGTATTTCAGACCATAATGTCATAACGAATTAACAGTTCATCCAAAAGCAAGTGAAAATAGAGATAAGCAAGAAAATGAAAAGTGGGAAGGATATGGAAAATACAACTTCTACAGTAAAAATAAAAATAAAATGGTCAGAAAATTAATGAAGAATTAAACAAAGATTGGGGATAACATTTTCGTAAGTGATGACATTAAGGGTAAATACGGAGATATTATATAAAAATATTGGAGAAAATAGTGGGAAAAAATATATACCGAAGAGAAAAGTAAAACATCATTCATGCATACCAAGAGACAGAAGGATCTTGTTCCAGAAAATCAGAAAGTGGAAAAAAGGTCTTGCAAAAGAAAAATGCATGGAAAAGTTATAGAACTAAAAAGTAAGATAGAAAATGCAGAACAAAAGATTATACAATCAAAAGAAAATGAAAAACGGGACTTGGAAGAAAAAACCCTATTAAATATCAAGCAAAACCCCAACTATTATACTCATATGCGAAGAAGATGAATAAAAGAAGATAGAAATAGGCCCTCTGAGAATTGAAGGGAGATTAACGAATGAAAAAAAGGAAATTTTGCAACATACTGGCAGAACGATATAAGAGAGAATTCACCCCTAGAATAGATAATGAAATATAATGATATAGAAGTAAGGGAAGAAAATAGTGAATATTTAGCTGACATAGAAATTAATGAAGCTGATATTGTGCAGGCAATTAATGAAATTAAAAATGGAGCTGCTGCAGGGCCGGATGGAGTCCCTGCTATTTTGTTAAAGAAAGTAGTTCATTCTATCGCAAAGCCACTTGCAATATTATTAAGACAAAGTGTAGATACAGGCAAGATTTATGATGAGCACAAATTAGCATATATCACCCCTACTTTCAAAAGTGGATCAAGACTAGAGGCAAGTAATTATAAGGCCTGTGAGTCTAACATCACATATTATGAAAGTGTATGAAAGGGTAATGAAGAAAAATATTATGAAACATTTAATAAAAAAATAATTTGTTTAATATAGGACAACACGGTTTTTTCGTACCCGGAAAAAGTACACAAACCCAACTGTTAGTCCACCGTGAGAACATATTCAAAATATGAAAAGCGGAAATGAAACAGATGTGGTTTATCTAGACTTTGCAAAAGCTTTTTGACAAAGTAGACCTATATATTAGCAGAAAGAAAATTAGAAAACACATATCGTAGATAAAGTAGGAAGATGGTTAAAAGAATTTTTACACAACAGAAAACAGATAGTTATTGCAAACGATGAGAAATCGGATGAAACCAAGGTAATATCCGGTGTGCCACAAGGTACGGTGCTAGCTGCAATATTGTTTGTTATTATGATTGAAGACATAGACAGTAATGTTAAGGATTCGGTAGTGAGTAGTTTCGCTGATGACACAAGAATAAGTAGAGAAATTACTTGTGATGAAGATAGGAACGCTCTACAAAGAGACCTTAACAAAGTATATGATTGGGCAGAGTAAATAGGATGGTATTTAACTCTGATAAATTTGAATCAATAAATTATGGAGACAGAGAAGAAAAGCTATATGCATATAGGGGACCTAATAATGGAGACAATCACAAATAAGGAAGCAGTTAAAGACCTTGGTGTGATGATGAATAGGAACATGTTATGCAATGATCAAATAGCAATTCTGTTGGCAAAATGTAAAGCAAAAAAATGGGAATGTTGTTACGGCACTTCAAAAAAAAACAAAGAAAAAGCTGAACACATGATTATGCTTATAAAACATATGTTCGTAGTCCACTTGAATATTGCAATATGATATGGTACCCACACTATCAAAAGGATATTGCACAAATAGAGAGTGTACAAAGTCCTTTACAGCTAGACTAAAAAAAGAAGTTAAGGACCTAGACTACTGGGAAAGACTACAATCCTTTAAAATTATATAGTCTAGGAAAGGAGAAAGAGAACGCTACATGATAATTCAGGCATGGAAACAGATAGAAGGAATAACAGAAAATATCATGGAACAAAAATATATCAGAAAGAGCAAGCAGAGGTAGATTAATAGTGCCCAAAACTATACCAGGAAAAATAAGGAAAGCACACAGGACATTAATCCACTACGCACCAGCATCGATAATGCAGCGTCTATTCAATGCGTTGCCAGCTCATCTGAGGAATATATCAGGAGTGAGCGTAGATGTGTTTAAGAATAAGCTCGACAAATATCTAAACTGCATCCCAGACCATCCAAGATTGGAAGATGCAAAATATACCGGAAGATGTACTAGCAACTCTCTGGTAGACATTAGAGGCGCCTCACACTGAGGGACCTGGGGCAACCCGAACGAACTGTAAGGTCTGTAAGGTAAGGTAAGGTCTCTCTCTCTCTCTCTCTCTCTCTCTTCTCTCTCTTCTCTCTCTCTATCATCAAATCTATCATCATCTCTATATATATATATATATATATATATATATATATATATATATATATATATATATATATATTTATACATATTTTTCCCCATCTACCTCATATGAGGTCGCCCGATCATCCTCCACATGACCACCACTTTGTCCCATTACTCATTAGGGTCAGCACCCCCCACCCCCCACCCCATTCCCAACCCCCCTTTTTTTAAGGGTCTTTGTCTCATCTTCGTTCAGGTAACCTGATATTCTCTAAACGTCCCTTGGCATGTTTACCAACGTGTTGATCACCACGTCTCTGTCTTTCGACACAATTTGACACAATTTGTCTTCATAAATCTCGTCTTCACACAATTTGACACAATTTTTCTTTATAAATCTCTGTCTCAACACAATTTGTCTTCATGCGTTTCTGTCTCGACAAGATTTCTCTTCATAAGTCTCTGTCTCGACACAATTTGTCTTCTAAGTCTCTACTCGACACAAATTGATAAAATTTGACACAATTTTTCTTCCTAAATCTCTGCCTCGACTCAATCTGTCTTCACAAGTCTCTGTCTTGACACAATTTGACGTAATTTGTCTTCATAAATCTCTGCCTCGACACAATTTGTCTTCACAAGTCTTTGCCTCGACCAAATTTGACAAAGTGTGTCCTCGTAACTCACAATTTTTCCCTGGGACTCAGAAGACAAATTTTCTTCTTTGAAGATCACCTTCCATTCTTCTCTCCTCTCGATCACATCCCCCTTTTGGAGGCGAGAGGAGATCTTCTTGCTCGGATGCTCCCTATTACCTGGCAAAATACACCTCCACGCATCGCTTTCAGTCAATAATTTTTCGCGCCTTCTCCATCGACATTTTCTGTTCCACGTTACTCTATGTACAGGCAGGGAACGGAAGGACGAGAGATAATGGCATAAGCGTAAAATAGAAAAATATGTTTCCTCGTTGTTTTTTATTTTATTTTTTTTTAATCACAGGGGAAACGTCTCGTATGCAAACATTCCAGTGCATTGTAAAATTTGTCAATCTTTTTACAGGATTTTTCTTCAGTGACAACTTTCTCACAGCTTTGATTTTACAACTGGATTTGCTTTGTTTTTTGAAAAAATAATTTGCTGAATGTGGTACAAAAGGCCACATTAAATCATCAGTTTTGGTTAAACATATGAACGATTCCATTTTGTAATAAAACTAGTCCTCTTTCTTATCATTATCATCATGTTGCTTTGTTCGTTAAAACTATTTTGTTCCATTACAATTTCGGCCTGCCACCTCGGTGGCCGCGAGTTCGACTCTCGAGCATTCCACTGAGGAGTTAGAGATGTGCATTTCTGGTTGATAGCAGTTCACTCTCGACGTGGTTCGGAATTCACGTAAAGCCGTTGGTCACGTTGCTGAATAACCATACTGTTTCCATGCAACGCAAAAACACCATACAAACAAACAAACTAAATTTATGTTCTTTTAATCTGGTAAAATGACAACTTATCCTCATCGCAATTGGTCAAATTTCTCGTCTTATTCCAGGTCGCGTAAAAGCCAGTAAAAGCACATTTTCTGATAATTTTTCTGCAGGACAAATATCTCGAATGACTAAGCAAGAACTTATCAAAACATAATAATCTTCACATCTATTTCCGACAATACTGATCACTTTGGTCATGAGGCCAACACGTGCGCTGAATCAATCGTCAGTCCTTGAAAGCTTTGAAAAAAGAATTTTTTTTTTATGTGTTTGATTCCGAGTGGAATTGTCCACCGTCTTATCAACTGCCAGCAGCAGACAAGAGGATAGGAAGTCAAAATAAAATGCCCTGCGAAAGAGGTTTAGTATTTCCATTATTTTGCGTTTTGAATAAGAGACGATTTAAAAATGCACTGCGCACCCTTAAGCCTCGCTTGCATTGGACCAGAGAGAGAGAGAGAGAGAGAGAGAGAGAGAGAGAGAGAGAGAGAGAGACGAGAGAGAGTGTCTCACAACTTTTGTCATCAATTGGATAACTTTCCTGGTAGACAAAATGGCCAAATTAAACGTAAATAATGAAATATTGAAAAATGAAAATGCCAAATTAAAATAAACATGAAATATTAAAAAAAAAGAAAAATAAACTTCCACCCGTAAAATGTATATGAAGAGAGAGAGAGAGAGAGAGAGAGAGAGAGAGAGAGAGAGAGAGAGAGAGAGAGAGAGAGAGTCTTTCAACTTTTGTCATCAATCTGGATAACTTGGGTTCTAAAAATTTATATAACAGGCAGAGAGAGAGGAGAGCGAGAGAGAGAGAGAGAGAGAGAGAGTGGAGAGAGAGAGAGAGAGAATGTAAGGTAAATTAAACAATATTACAAAATTAAAATGAAATTTGCTACCTCGTTAAAAAAATTTTAACAAAACCTGGAAAACATGTTTGTATCATGGGAAAAATTGACATAATTTTATGAATTTTATATTATAAATTAAAATAAGATAAGATACCAAGACGGGACTTGAATCGTGTTGAATCAGCATTAGCCTCATTATTCCTGCACCTATTCGACGATTGAGTCAAACAGTCTAGATTTTCTTTAAAAGGGAAATGGCATAGGGTAATACCTCTTGGTTAACCATTCATGCTAATAAAAGTTCAAGAAAGATATTACTTTTAAAAACTAATGCAACAAAATATTATACGGATATTTCACAGTTTAATTGACCTGTGACTGACTATAATACCACTTAAGTGATGCCTTACATTAAAGATATGGAATAGACTTATGATATATATGTAACAAGTTTCCAACATGAGTTAAAGACATGTATGCAAAAGTTTCAAACATGTTTATGACATGTATTCAACAGGTTTCCAACATGCATTTACGATATGTAGGCAACAAGTTTCGAACATGTTAATGATGTGAATGCAACAATTTATAACATGAGTTTATGACATGTATGCACCGTTGCCAATACATCTATCATATGTATGCAACAACTTCCACCAAGAGTTTATGAACATGTAGGCAACAAGTTGCAACCATGTGTCACAACATGTATGCCACTAGTTTCCAACATGTTTTATAACATGTATCCAACATGTGTTAAAACACGTATGCAACAAGTTTCCAACATGTGTTCAAGACAAGCTGTGTATGGAGTCTCCCTGGGGAACAATGAAAAAAAAAAAATTTTGAATCAAACAGCCGTCGCAGCCCAAAGATACTGAAATACTATACCGATGCAAATTTATAAAATAAATAACTAAAATAAACAAATCACAGCTGTGATACGAACCCGGCATGCTGCTGCCAGGCCTCCCAAACGCCCGGGATTACATAGATAGGATTAAAATGCTGGGCATTTGCTGGCATTTTAACATATAAATATCTCAGAAAAATCCTCCACTTCGATCTGAGGGAAATGCAGCATAAAAAACGCATGGCATCTGCAAGCTAAGAAGATTATTGCTTTTAAAAACTCACTTTTTCCGGAAGTACTGCGTTTACAGTTTGCCTTACGCAGCAAGCGGTAAGTGCTGTCTTTTTATTTGTTTTTGTTTTATGGTCGTTCATTTTCTTAAGGCTTTGCTGTCCAACTTCTTTAACTGTCTGGTCATATGTGTAATAACCTTTAGGAGAATCTTGAGGTGATTAAGTGGTGTTATACAATTTGAATAATAATAATGATAATAATAATAATAATAATAATAATAATAATAATAATAATAAATAAATAAATAAATAAGATGAAAGTTCCTCTGCTGCGGGATTCAGTACTATAATAATAATAATAATAATAATAATAATAATAATAATAATAATAATAATAATAATAATAATAATATTAATCCAGACATTTCTTCTCAAAAGTCCATTAAAAAAGGCAAAAAATCACAAAACAAAAGAAACAAAATTTTAATTTTATATAACAAAAGCTAAAGGCAAATACTTACCACTCATTTGTTATAATATATGAACCTAAGGTTATACAACAAGTTGGATTCATATACTGGACCCGCCTCTTGGACACGGGGGATGGGGGATGGGAGGAAGGAGAGTTTGTTGACAGTAAGGGGCGTCATAACGCTACTGTTTACTCTTCTTTTACGTAGGTTATTACTGTTTACTTTCTGTCTCTTTAATGTTTGTTGTTTCCATTCTTTTTTATTTTTACTGTGTATTTATTTATGCACTGTTCTGATTAGGTGCTGTGTTTTGAAAGCGTTTGTGTGTATTTTCCGTTTCTGTTCTATTTTTCCCGTGTGTGCACTTTATTATATATCGTATATTTGAAAGTCCTGGTATATTACACTAACATTATCACACATACATATACAAACACACACAGATATATACGCAAATATATTGTCTTTAACGTCAGTATACCTATATATGGTTTTGCTAATTATCTTAATATTCTAAGTTCAGTGAATGAAAATTAGTAGTAATGTATTTGTCACTGATTTGTTCTCTCTCTCTCTCCTCTCTCTCTCTCTCTCTCTCTCTCTCTCTCTCTCTCCCATTAAAAATTAGCTACGTCTTGCATGTCACAGATTTGTTCCTTCTCTCTCTCTCTTTCTCAATAATATATATATATATATATATATATATATATATATATATATATATATATATAGCATAAAATTAAGTGGCGAATGCTCTCTCTCTCTCTCTCTCTCAATGTGTGTGTATATATATAAATATACATATATACATATACACGCACGCACACACACACACACACACACACACACATATATATATATATATATATATATAAATATACATATATACATATACACGCACGCACACACCACACACCACACACACACACATATATATATATATATATATATATATATATATATATATATATATATATATATACACACACACACACATATATATATAATATAGATATATCTTATAAAATATATATATATATATATTATATATATGTATATACTATATATAACAATAATATAATATATATAATTACATCTACAATATTTAATATAATATATTATATATATCATATATATATATCTATATATATATATATATATATCACACATATCCACAGGTTCCGTGAAAAATAAGAGACAGGGTGTAGGTCCTGACCGGTTTCGGCTTTATTTTCAAACCATTGACAAAGGACTGATACATAGTATAGAATTCACGAGTATATATACTACAAAGACAGTACTGACGAACATACACACAACAGTTTGAGACTGCAGATCCATCACAGCAGGTGTCAAGGTAGAGTGGCTTTCAAACATCATTAGGCTAAAATTTACAATAAATTCTCAAGGGATACTACCGCTTAGGGTACAAGTCCCCACACCTGGACAGGTGTCAGGGAGGCGGGGTTGAACATCTCATTACCACTACTGCCCCCTTTACTGTGTTTACAAATATAATAATCCTATTTTTTCATATATCTCTACAGCCAACCTTAAAATTTAAACAGTTTACAAATTTCTTTTGATATTAAAGGATCAAGTTTATACATTCCTTGACTGATGTTCATATTATTGTTGTAACTTTCTTTTATAAAACTAGATTCAATGATATTCCTTTCCAATGCATTATTAGAACACACCAGCTTTTTTGCCCCTTCCCAGTTAATAGCATGATTGTTCTCACTAACATGTACAAATATACCACTATTTCCCTGTGCATATCTTTCTGTGTTCTTTTCCCCATCTTGGAATATGCAGTCACTGACTTCGCAGACGCCCTCATTCAAGCTCATACAAACAAGGAACACCTCGCTTTGGTTTTCTACGTGAATGTCGTGGTGAACAAGTAATACAAGATCAATGATAACCAAGTCCTTGTCAAAATTAGAAGACCAACCGTTCGGTGAAATACAACGATCTATTTTGGACAAACATATCAGTATTAAGACATTGGAAACTAAAAAGAATTTTGAAGATTTATTTTCGAGAAAAGACGTCATTTTGAAGCTTCAATACCATCGGATTGGAAAGATTCTCTGCAGGAATATTGTTATTGAATATGAGGAAGAAAGTGTATCAGAAGCTTAAACGTAAACATAACAACAAAATGAAACTCCTGATCGAAAGAAGCCCCTGGGACTACCAACGCCAATCATGAATGTGTCGTCAACTTATCAAACAAGCATCTGGATAGTAATGTAACCAGTGCTTTAGGCTATGGTTTAAATTTTGCTCTATCAACGGGAAGTATAAACAGTGTAGAAATTACTAAAGGATTGTGCAACTTAGAAAAATATAGTGATTTAACTAGTGAAGATGTCAACATAATTAAGGGAGTGATTTATGGAAGCATGAAAAAGTCAGACACCACAAACGTACCCAAAGATTTATGAATGCCATCAATGAACTGAAAAAAGATAAAGATATACACATGACAAAAGCAGATAAATCAGGTGCCATAGTAATTTTAAAACAAAAATGAATACATAGAAAAAATGGAAAGTCTTTTGGGTGATAATAGCACTTATAAAGAATTAAAAAAGAACCCGATAGAAAGTGTGAATAGTGGTTTTAATAAAAAAGTGAAAAATCTGTTAAAAGGCAACGAAAGTCTTATAAAGAAGGTGTGTGTGACCTCCCCATCGCTACCGTATATGTATGGTACGATAAAAACCATAAAGCAAACTTCCCTGCCAGACCAATTATCAGCTCAGTGGGTTCCGCATCTTATAAATTAGCAAAATATTTAGTGGATATCCTTAACCCATTGGTAGGTAACATCTCTAATGCCAATATTAAGAATAATGTGGGACCTGATAGATAAACTAAATAGTGTAAAAGTTAATAGTGAATCGAGACTTGTGAGCTTCGATGTAGTATCTCTATTCACAAAAGTGCCTATTGATGATTTATTGGAGTTTTTTATCGGAATTATTAGAAAACAAACAACTGGATATTCCATTTTCTAAAAGCACCTTAATTGAACTAATAAAATTATGTGTTAAAGACTGTAAATTTGAATTCAACGGAAAATTCTACTCACAAAATTTTGTGTTTTATGGCAATGGAAACCCTCTGTCCCCAGTGCTAAGTAATTTATATGGTTAATTTTTTTGAAAGAAAATTTTAAATAATATAATTCCACGCAATGTACCTTGGTTTAGATATGTTGACGACATAATTTGTGTATGGCCAGGGAATGAAGACGTAATAACTGTTTTTTGCCAGATTAAATCAATTAGTACCATCAATTAAATTTACTATGGAAATAGAAAAAGAGGAATGCCTACTTTTACCTTTTTGGATGTCCTCATACGGAGAAAATAGTAGTGGGTTTTTTAAGTATAGTGTTTACAGAAACCTACTAATAATCCTTTTTCCCATGTACATTTCTATTCTGGACAAAACAATAAGGTTAAAAGATCAGTGTTTGCTTCTATGTTTTTAAGAGCACTACGGGTATGTAGCCCAGAATATATAGATGAGGAAATAGATAAGATTCAGAATATAGGCAAGAAACTGAAATATCCAGATAATGTACTAAACAATGCATTAAAAGCGGCAAAAAAGACCATGTATCAAAACCAAAAAGAACCTTATTACAACAACAAAAATTTGCTTTGTTACTACCTTATAATAGTAATATGAAAAGATATCCCACATCTCCTGAAGAATTTTGGTGTTAATGTAGTTTTTAAAAACAATAAACAATGAAACAGGTACTTATTAAGAACTCCCCCGACAATGCTAAAGGATTGTGTATATAAAATCCCGTGTAAGTCTTGTGAAAACTTTACATTGGTCAAACGGGGAAAGCACTGGAAAAAAGAATAGAACAACATAAACAATGACTGAGATATGCACAGGGAAAATAGTGGTATATTTGTACATGTTAGTGAGAACAATCATGCTATAACTGGGAAGGGGCAAAAAAAGCTGGTGTGTTCTAATAATGCATTGGAAAGGAATATCATTGAATCTAGTTTTATAAAAGAAAGAAAGTACAACAATAATATGAACATCAGTCAAGGAATGTATAAACTTGATCCTTTAATATCAAAAGAAATTTGCTAAACTGTTAAATTTTAAGGTTGGCTGTAGAGATATATGAAAAATAGGATTATTATATTTGTAAACACAGTAAAGGGGGCAGTAGTGGTAATGAGATGTTCAACCCCCGCCTCCCTGACACCTGTCAGGTGTGGACTTGTACCCTAAGCGGTAGTTATCCCTTGAGAATTTATTGTAAATTTTAGCCTAATGATGTCTGAAAGCCACATCCTACCTTGACACCTGCCTGTGAGTGGATCGCAGTCTCAAACTGTTTTGTGTGTATGTTCGTCAGTACTGTCTTTGTAGTATATATACTCGTGAATTCTAATACTATGTATCAGTCCTTTGTCAATGGCTTGAAAATAAAGCCGAAACCGGTCAGGACCTACACCCTGTCTCTTTTTTATTTTTCACCTGTGGATATGTGTGATAAATATGAATCACGTGCTAAAGTGATTATATCATATATATATATATATATATATACAATTAAGAGGAGAGACTGCAAGAAACAACGTAACTTCTTCAACTTAACTAAACTAAGAACATTACCATAAATAAAAGAAACAATATATACGGACATAAAATAAATAAAAAAAAATACTTGACGGATATTCCACCGGAAATAACCCCCCCCCTCCCCCTACCCCCACCATTTCGGAGACCCACTTTATAAAAGGATGACCGCAATCGATTACACATTTCGCAAAACACTAATTAATTATTCTATTTCTCTAAAACTTTGTTCATTAATAAGTTTGCTTGAGCGCATCTTTATTGTTCTCCGACATCAATCTGTGAATCTGCGAGGCATAAAGTTTATTATTATTTATTGCTCTGATGACGAATTTAATGTCATTTTACGAGTATCATGAAAAATATATTTGTGATTCTATTAATTATATATGTCCTGGGACTACTTTTACAGGAGTGTTAAATTTGAAACTTCTGTTGCATTTGTGACGATAAATTCTAGGTTATTAAAATGTATAAGGGAAATATTATTGCAAATTTTATTATGTCTTGGAACAACTGTTAAACAAGTTTTGTACAGGGATATAACATTTAATTTTATCATGTCTTGGAATCACTTATGAAGAGTTTTATAGCTAAAAATTGAGTGGCATTTGTAATAATAAATTCTAATTGATTTTGTAAATGTATGGGAAATATTATTAGACATTTTACTGTCTTGGAACCACTTTCTAAAAAATGTTTTATATCTGAAACTTCTGTTGCATTTGCTAATATAAATTCTGGTGATTTTACGAATATTATGAAATTATCGGAAATTCTATTATGTTTTGGAACCACTTTCAAAAGTTTTATTTATATATATATATATATATATATTTATATATATATATATATATATATATATATATATATATATGTGTGTATACATATAAATATATATATATATATATATTATATATATATATATATACATTATATATATATATATATATATTATATATATATATATATATATATATATATATATAAATCCTGAGTTGCATATGCAAATATAAACTGTAATATTTTTGATTTAAAAGATAATCGAAATATTATTAGATAGTTTATTATGTTCTTGTAAACATCTGTTAAAGAAGTTTTACATATAAAACTTCAGTAGCATTTGCCCAAAAAAGAAAAAAAAAGAAAAAAAAATATGGGTGATTTCAAAATTATAAGGAAAATATTATTACAGATTATGTTATGTCCTGAAATCATTATTGCAAAGATTTGTGATATCTTTGAAAGTGTAAATCCATTTGCTACTTAGTAAAAAATTATGTATTAAGTAAATAATTCTAATTAAAGTTCACAGAATGAGTTTTTCTTTAACAGGGAAAAATAAAAAATCCATGTAATTAGAATGAAAAATAATTGACTAATTACTGAGGAAATCAAACACTGAAACAGTCAAACGAACCTACATTTTACTATAACGAAGTTTTAATTAATCTTATTTTTCCCACCGGCAAACGCCCCTACACAGATCCACACGATAAATGAATTAATTTACTAAGTTCTTATTTTCTTTTGATAAAAAAATACCTCTGTATATAAGTCTTCTGGAATTCCCTGATTTTCATTTTCTCCCCCCCCCCCCCCCCCCCCCCTTCCTGGGAAGCAGTTTTCTTCACTGACTTTCCAGGATTTCGATTATTTTTATTTTCTTTGAAGGACACAGGGATTTTTTTTTTTTTTTTTTATTAAATTTCCAGTATTTCGGTTATATTATTTTTTTTTAAAGGAAACTGTGAGTTTTAAATATCCAGTATTTCGGTTATTTTTTTTTAAAGGAAACTGGAAGTTTTTCTTAATTAAATTTCCAGCATTTCGATTATTTCTCTTATATTCTTTAAAGGACACTGGAAGTTATTTTTTATCATTAAAATTTCCAGGATTTCGAATATTATTGCTTTTTTTAAGGAAACTGATTGTTTTTTCTCAATTAAATATCCAGTCCATTTCGGTTTATTTTTTTGATTTTTTTTAATGGAACTGGCAATTATTTCTTAATTAAATTTCTAGTATATCGTTTTTTTTTTTTGATTTTCTTTAAAGGACACTGGAACGTTTTCTTTTTATTAAATTTCCAGTATTTCGATTATTATTTGATTTTTTTTTTAAATGAGACTGGAAGTTTTTTCTTAATTAAATTTCCAGTATTTCGGTTATTTTTGTTGTAAGTGGACACTGGTAATTTTTCTTAATTAAATTTCAGTATTTCGGTTATTATTTTAAAGGAAACTGGAAGGTTTTTTCTTAATTAATTCCAGTATTTCGATTATTTTTTTGAAAAAAGGACACTGGAAATTAATTCTTAATTAATTTTCCAGTACTTCGTTTTTTTAAATGGCCACTGGAAGTTTTTTCTTGATTAAATTGCAAAGGAAAAACTCCAGCGTTTTTTTTTTTTTTTTTTCTCACTAAGTATTTCTGGGCACCGAAATGCCCAGGGGCATAGCGTACCATTATTTTGGCTTTACTTAAATATAAGAATAAGTAGTTTTCTTTTATTCTTGTTGTAAAAGTACCAATCAAACTGCCTAAATGAGTTTTTTTTTTTATGAAACTAAAAAAAATTATAATAATTTTTTTGTTCGGTGAACTACGCCGAGTAGCATTAGTCTTATTATTTTATTTATTTATTTATCTATTATTTATTTATTCACTTATTTATTTATTTATTTATTTATTTATTTATTTATTTATTTATTATAAATACTCGGAACGGAAAAATATTTGTTTTTATTGTATTTTGTGATATTTAGGTGTAAGTCACGACACAACGTAAACGATTAGCTATGTTCAGAGTAGCTTATTACATTTATATCAATCTGGGAGGGAAATAAACTTTTTATTTATCTACTTAGTTTTATTTTGTTTTATTGGAATAATGCAGTGTCAGTCAAAATACGACGGAGCATAAAATTGGTCAGCACAATATTTAAATGCCAAATACCCCTACACTCCATTCTACGTGACCTTTTTTTTATTTTTTTTTTTTTTTGAAATGAAATCTTTGCCCTCATACTCACTCGCACAAACGCATGAACGTACAAACTCACGAGCCAAAATATAAAAGATTATTTCCATGTTCGATGCTGAGATAGGCATTGCATTTTAGAAATATTAATTGTCATTGCCCAATATTCAGTTTAGAGTCTACTAAGGGATATTAGGCGTTCTTTGATAGAAATATGTAACTCTCTCTCTCTCTCTCTCTCTCTCTCTCTCTCTCTCTCTCTCCTCTCTCTCTCTCTCTCTCTCTCTCTGTCCGCTGGTTCGAACCCACGAGAGGACGTAACTATTATTATTATCAACTAGAAATAATTCCCCTTCGTTCAACACATTATGAAAATATATGATTCCGAGGTAGAGCGAATTGGATATTAAAGGACGTTTTTAGCTTAATGCATAAATATAATATATAATATAATATATATAATATAATATAATATAATATAATATAAATAAATATGCATGTTTGCATATAATATTCTTTCTGTACCTCTGAAGGCCAATCCAGACCAACCAATAACGATTTCTCCCAAGGTCACTCATCGGTATCCCCAAGAATTTTTTTCGTAATTTTTATTTTTTTGTTTTTTGAAGCTCCACGAGGAGGGTGGAGGGCGGGGGGGGGGGGGGGGGGGGGGGGGAATGTGTGCAGGAGGACCTTCCTTAATCTCCGCCCTCCTGGCGCCCTGTGAGCCTTCTACCGCTACTTCTGCTGCTGCCGTAGGAGGCAGAGACAGAAGCCAAAACATTACGCGGAATCGGTTCAGTTGGACTCGTCCCGAAAGACTTCCTTCAAACGGGCGAAACGATTGCCTTGGCAAATAGCACTCGGCCTGTTCATTTCTGTTGTTGACAGCGCCCTTTGTATGCTGTTGCATGCAGGCAGGCAGGCAGGCAGGCAGGCATGGCAGCATGGAGGGAGGAACCCCCCACCCCACCCCTCTCTCTCTCTCTCTCTCTCTCCTCGATGTACATAAAACCACAACTACTCTGCAATGCATCTCCTTTCTGCTTCTTGTAAATATAATTACAAATTTAATGCAACTCAGTCTTGAAAAAACACTCTCTCTCTCTCTCTCTCTCTCTCTCTCTCTCTCTCTCTCTCTCTCTCTCTCATCTCCTCTCTCTCTGTGCGATGTGTAACAGGTATTTACATATGAGATATCGAGTAAATCTAACATATCTGTAGTATACATTTGTCAAATGCACAACTAACTTTTCTGCAAGCACATACAAATACAGAGAGAGAGAGAGAGAGAGAGAGAGAGAGAGAGAGAGAGAGAGAGAGAGAGAGAGATCTTTTTTAAGAATGAATTATACTAGATTTGTAAATGTATTAGACGTATAGTAAAGCTTTACATGCATTATTGACAGAGAGAGAGAGAGAGAGAAGGGAGAGACGAGAGAGAGAAGAGAGAGAGAGAGAGAGAGAGAGAGAGCTTCTGCAAATAAAAGCAACGACGTCTTGAGACAATCCTTCCTCCCTCCCTCTCTCTCTCTCTCTCTCTCATTCGCGGCTGCTCACCTGTGCAGAGGAGGGCACAGCAGATATTGATTGCAACGAAAAACACAAACACACACAAACACACACACACACACAGACCAATCCTCCAGAGTAGTTCAAGGCCGGAGGTAAGTCAACTTAGCGGAATCGATATTGTTCCTCCAGTCACGCAAAAACCCATATAGATCAATATCATCTGCACGATTCTGCATGATTTGTTTACCGGTGACGAAATGTCGGGTGTCCTACCTGGATGTGTTGCCGAATTTATAATTTGTTTCCCCGTTTTTTTAACAGGAATTTTTTTTTTAGTTTTATATATATTGTAGTATTTATCATTTTTTCAAAGATTTTTTTTTTTTGCATGGAGTTATGGCAATTATGGCCATTATTTTTATTTGACAAAAAATTCCAATAATTCCAATTTTATTTTCTATTTTTTCTTTTGGTAGATAAAATTTTCCTTTCTCAGAATTTCGCAAATGATTTTTTTTGGGGGCTACTTGAACTTGAGACATTCATCAAAACATTTCTTTATTATTTATTTAGAAAAGTAATTTATATTATCAGAATTTTCCAAATGGTTTTCATTGTAGAAAACTGTATTCCACCTCAATGTGACATTATTGTAACAATAACAGTTACTGCAGTATTACAGAAAATTTTACAAATCTACACTGACTGCAATCTTTGCAATGCATCCCGCGAAATCTTGAAACCGAAAACGCAAGAATTCGCTAAAATACAACTTATTAAAAACTGACCTCATCCTCTTGCAAAACAAGTAGTCAATTGAGCATGATGATCGAATGACCTTGGCTTACCGGCCACGACCTTACAATACCGGCGGTCAATACCTTGGAGTAGGATTTACTGGTCAAAACCTCTGAGTATCGGCCGAGATCTTGTAACAAGTGACATGACCCTTAAAAGGTCATATAGGAATGGTCAGTTCTTGGCCGGTTCTACTGACTGAAGAGTAAGGAATGACCAGTTATTGGAACAATTCTGGAGAAATTTTTACCGACTGGAAGTTATGGAATAGCCAATTATCAGAACGATTCTGGAAAAATCCTACTGCCTGGAAGTTATGAAATAGCCAGTTACCAGAACAATTCTGGACCAATTTGACTGACTGGATATTACGGAATAGCCAGTTACCAGAACAATTCTGGACCAATTCTACTGACTGATATTACGGAATGGACAATTATCAGAACGATTCTGGAAAAATCCTACTGCCCGGAAGTTATGGAATAGCCAGTTACCAGAACAATTCTGGACCAATTTTACTAATTGGAAGTTATGGAATATCCAGTTACCAGAACAATTCTGGACAAATTACACTGACTTGAGATTCTGGACAAATTCTACTGATTGAAGAACATTAAATAGCCAGTTATCAAAACAATTCTAGACAAATTATACTGAATGGAGATGATGGAATAGCCAGCTACTAGAACAATAGCCAATCACGTGAACAATAAGTGGATGGAAAGGTCAGTACATTATCTCCAAATAAAAACAATAGGGAAAGTCTTAGAATATACTTAAGAGTTTCACGATTAAAACATAGTTTCCCACAGTCTTTTTAATGTATTTTAATTGTACAAAATAAAACGCGCACCATTTTATAAATTAGAATTAGATTATTTATTAGGAACCAACACCTAATATTAAGTAATGTTTATTTTCTCTAATTTATCTATCTTTATTTATTTATTTTTTCAGTTTATCACAGTCCTCCAATTCGACTGGGTGGTATTTATTAATATTATTATTATTATTATTATTATTATTATTATTATTATTATTATTATTATTATTATTATTATTATTATTATTATTACTTATTATTATTATTATTATTATTATTATTATTATTATTATTATTTGCCCAGACTAAAGAGGCAACAATCTTTAGTGAATAAGGGCTGATATTAAGGTCTTAGGTCTTACGGATAAAATTCAGATTATATATCAATTCTGTTCTTGAAGATAAAAAGAAACTCATATTTTATTTCAACTTTCTTCCTTAAGATAAATTCAAACTTTAATTATTCATCGACTGCATAAACTGAATAGTGATGGTTTTAATTAAATTTCTAAATGTTTTTATTTCTCAAGATTTGACAATTCGCTATTGGATTTAATTTTTCTATTCGCAAAAAAAAAAAAAAAAAATGTGTTAATAAACAATGACTAAGGAAAGGGATATGACTTTTTTTGTTGTAAGAAACACGAATAAGAAAACACAAAACTCAAGTAAAAAAAAAAATTGTGCGTTGTTAGACAAAATAGTCAGTACGTAAAATTAGTGGAGCCGATTAGCCCAATCAAATTCCCCAATCTCGCACGCGCCATTCAGAGAATAAAACACCTACAATAATTGATAACCAGTAATTCAGACCTGATAATCAATTACCAATAATAACTGACAGATAATCCATAATAGTTATACAGACTATAATAACCCAATCAGACCTCCTAATCTCAAATGCGCCGTTCACAGGTTAAAACACCTACAATAATTGATAATCGGTAATTCATGATTGATAATCAATTATCAATAATAACTGACCGATAATCAATAATAATTATACAGACTACAACATAAATAATTATACAGACTATAACACAAATACGCGTTAACGGGATAAAATACAAACTATGATTGATAATCAATAATTCATAATAATTATGTACTGCAATAATTAATATCAATTATACAGTCTACGAAAAAAACACGTATTGACGGAATACAACACCAAGAATAACTGATAAATATTGTTGTAGTCATTGCTTTTGTTATAATCTGTATTATTATAATTTTTCATGAAAAATAATTATCGATAACCAATAAATAATAATCAATAATGATTATACAGACTATATATTACAAAACCAACACGCGCTAATGGACAAAAACACCAGCAACGAATGATAATAAAATAGTTCATAATTAATAATAATAATCAATGACAATAATAATTACACAACAATAAAAAAAATCAAGAGGAACAATAACATTAACATAAGCAATAACGACAACAGGGCGCCATCCGACCTCCTGCTTACTCGGGGCGCGTAATAAAATCTACGGGCGAATAGAGCGTTGTTTCACCAACGAAAAGTAAAATAAATACGCTATATTTGATTAGGACTCATTTTTCTGTGCTGTTTAACATGCACGTCATTTATTTTTTACATTTTCATTCTAATAAATAAATCGTAAATATCGTATCCTAAAATTCCTGTATCTTTAACTCGACAAGAAGCACATTTTTCAGACCTTTTTGGGTTTTTCTATAGGGCTTTCCTACCCACCGGCCCCCAGCCCCCCAAAGAAGAAGAAGCAGAAGAAGAAGAACAACAAAGTAGTTTGTAAGGCTTACTCCCCGAGTAAGCGAAAATATTAAAAAATGACGCCACAACTATAATAGCACGGGCAGTGAGGCTAAAAATATTGAAAACACGAAAAAAAAAATCCAAGATTTCTTCGCTAATCATCAAAGCAAACAACAACAACAACAACAGCAAATTAGTTTGTAGACTTACTACCCGAGTAAGTAAAAATATTAAAAATAACGCGACAACTATAATAGCACCGGTGGTGATGCTAAAAATAGTCAAAAAAAAAAAAAAAAAAAAAAAACACTAGAAAGCTGCGCTAATAATCAAAGGAAGGTTTCGCCTAAATATTTACAATAAGCGTCGTCTATACCGAAGGTAACTTCGCCCGAAAACAAAATATACTACTCTATGCGACTATTATTATAACTCCCGCCTTCACTGTGGAACGTGAGACACGGCATTCCTTATAACAGATACTTCTAAACACGCTTGCCTCCCGTCACTTATTCGTGGTTGTTTTAATCGCTTTCTCGGGGAGTAAGCCTACAAACTATATATGTGATTGTGTCGCGAGAGAGAGAAAGAGAGAGAGAGTGAGAGAGAACGAATTACCGTCATGATGCAGTCTCTTCTCAGACCAAACTTAGGTCTTAAAAAAAAACAAAAACGGCACCTTCGAGATCTGTCTCATTTCTCATAAATTTCCCGAAAGGAGATGTTGCGTCGTATCTGCGTCGAGGCGAAGATGACTGGTAGGACGCAAGCAGAAGATTGCGTCTTCCGAATGCAAGTGCGCGTACATATTCCCAACGACGTATCAAAAAAAAAAAATAAATAAAAGAGTTGACCCTCCACAATGGGGGAGGGGTGGACCCCAGGGAGGGAATGGGGGGGGGGGGGGGGGGGGTTAGTCCAGATTGACGTCACGTATCACGGTAACAATATTTACGAGCCACTGTGAGGCCGTGAGTGACGGCTGTCGTTTCAATAATAAATGTCTGCAATAAATACCTACTTATTATTATTATTATTATTATTATTATTATTATTATTATTATTATTATTATTATTATTATTATTATTATATTATATGAGAGATGATTCTCTGCAATGTTTTCGTTAATTATGTAAACTGGCGTGTGAGGATGAGGATTCTCTCTCTCTCTTTCAGGGACGGTAAAACGAGAGAGAGAGAGAGAGAGAGAGAGAGAGAGAGAGAGAGAGAGAGAGAGAGAGGCGAGAGAGCGATCTTGAAACAATAATGACCGATATCTTGATGCAGTACATATGTTATTTGAAAACCAGCTATGGTCATGAAAATGCTGTAATGAGAGAGAGAGAGAGAGAGAGAGAGAGAGAGAGAGAGAGAGAGAAGAGAGAATCTCTTGAAACTATAATGACTGTGATATCTTGATGCAGTATTTTATTCGAAACTCAACCATGGTCATGAAAATGCAGCAACGACAGAGAGAGAGAGAGAGAGAGAGAGAGAGAGAGAGAGAGAGAGAGAGAGAGAGAGAGAGAGAGAGGGCTTCAAAAATACACACCGCGTCAAAACACATCAAAATTGCATAAAACTATGCAAACCGACGACAAGCAAATCCTCCCTTAACTCAAATAATGAAGTACTGATTTCACGACCCACGAAGAATTCGGGTGGATGAAATTGCAGATATCTTAACCGACCAGTCAATAACTACAGTACCTTCTCTATCCTCTGGTTACGTCCTCGGGCGACGCTAGGTATCGTAAATAAATCAATATCGTTCATTTTTTTACACGAGTGTACTGCCTCGTCCTGCAATATTCAAATCTGATAACCCCAGTGTTATATGTCACACGTACAAGCTGTTACCATTTTGGTTAACACCCTACGAGAATAAGTTGCTCCTTTTTGGTTGAATATTTTTCCTTGCGTCGCAAATATCTTTATCTGGAAGCTGCATGATTTAGTTATTAGGTATTATCATTATCGTCACAATTAATGGTACTTATCCCCGAGCAGTTGGAACTTTCAGAAGTTCAGGCGAAGATACAATGCATTACTACCCTGATGCAATTCAACTTGTACTTTAGTATTTTACTTATTTTTATCTATTTATTTATTTGTTAACTTATCTGTTTTTCTGATCTGTATTTCTCTTTAACTTCTGTTCCCTCTATCGAATGGTTTTAGGAAGCTTGAAATAATAATAATAATAATAATAATAATAATAATAATAATAATAATAATAATAATAATAATAATAATAATAATAGTTATGCAGTATTCAAAACGGAGAATCTAAATGTTAAAATCAACAAGTATAAGCTGTTCCTGATTGATTGAATATTATTTTCTTGCGGAGCATAACTATTTGTTAATTGAAAGTTTTGCGAATCAACTATTATTATTATTATTATTATTATTATTATTATTATTATTATTATTATTATTATTATTATTATTATTATTATTATTCACGTACACGCCCTCTCTATATATAATGTGTGTTCTGGTATTATTATATAATTATTATTATTGTCATTTTATTATTAAGAATTCACAAAACACGCACTATATATATTATATATATATATATATATATATAATATATATATATATATATATATTATATATAGTGTGAAGGTATTATTATTATTATTATTATTATTTATTATTATTATTATTATTATTATTAGGAATTCACATACACGCCCGAATATTATTATATATATTATTAATATTTATAGATCTAATATATTATATATATATATCTATATATATAGCTATACACACACACACACACCGATATATATATATAATTATATCTAATACTATTATATATATATATATTATTATGTATATCTACATTATTTAATCAAAATTTATAATATCTATATCTTATATATTATAGTAATATATGCATGTATTAACTATATATATACATATATAATATATATCTATCTATATATATTATAGTATATCTATATATATAGTATATATTATTTACATAAATATATGTGTGTGTAAGTATCATTATTATTATTAATTATTATTCAGTTCACCCCTGAAAGGGTTGGCTGAAATATCAGCTGCCGGTGACCACAGCGGCTGCGACGCTCGCTTCCACCGTTGGCGAAATTCATGTTCTCCCACCCTGGGGCGCGTGAGCGCTGGGGCTGTGACGCTGCCTAAAAACCAATCAATAAACCAATCTGTCAGTCATAACAGGAATTAGGTTTGAACCAGCTATAAATAGCTACTGCTTTCTTAAGGAGCTGATATCCAGACCTTTATTTCTTCCACTACATACTCTCTGTCGATAACTGAGCAATACTGATTTATTATTATTATTATTATTATTATTATTATTATTATTATTATTATTATTTATTTTGGTTTATCACAGTCCTCCAATTTCACTGGGTGTATTTACAGTGTGGGGTTCCGGGTTGCATCCTGCCTCCTTAGGAGTCCATCACTTTTCTTACTGATTATTATTATTATTATTATTATTATTATTATTATTATTATTATTATATGTTGGTAAAAGACCCTCTTTTAGGCAAATACTGATAACAGGGAATGACAGAATTACGCGAGTTTATTATATAAATTGGTTTTTAAATTTTTCTTATAATGCAGAATCCTTTTTTAATAAAATAAAATAAAATTCCACTTTCAGAATTTCTATAATTTTTTAGAAATTCCCAAAATGAATATCGGAAAGTTACGCAGAAACATCGCTGAGTCAGAGAAGCGATTTATAAGAAAAAAAGATTAAAAAACAATATATAAAATCAACTCGCTTAATTCAGTACTATTATTATTATTATTATTATTATTATTATTATTATTATTATTATTATTATTATTATTATTATTATTATTATTATTATTCAGAAGATCAACCACTATTCATATGGAAAAAGACTAAAGGGGCCACTGATTTGAAATGCGACCTTCCAAGGAAAATATTGATTATTATTATTATTATTATTATTATTATTATTATTATTATTATTATTATTTTATTATTATTATTATTATTATTATTGCGAAGATAAACCCCTATTCATATGGAAAAAGACCAAAATGGTGGCCACAGACTTGATATGCGAGCTTCCAAAGAATATGACGTTCAATTTTAAAGAAGCTACAGAAGATAACAGCAAATACAACAAGAAGCGATCAGTCATTAGGAAAGAAATGACGATAAATAAATAAATAAATAAATAATAGATAAATGGATAAAGAGGGTCCTATTGCACAACATCCTCAGGGAGAATCTTCCTCAGTCCAACAGTGTAAAGAATAAAGGACTTTCTGGTTTATATGAAAGGATGGAAGCGGTTTATAATGATAAAACTTTGGAAAAGACATCGAGATGTAATTAAGTATAGGTTTATATATTGGTGAAGCCATTTCGAAAGTGAATTTAGAGGTTAATAAAAACGAATAAATTGATGGTCATCGACCAAAGTTTGGAAAAAATGTAAATTTTATATAAATTGGTTTAATCTATTTGATTTGTGAAACCTTATCGAATATATCTTTCGAGACGAGACAAGATACTAAAAGTCAATGGATAACAAACGAGCAAACGCAGTATTACTTGCGCACATTATAAAGAAAAAAAAAACAATTAATTAACTATAGCTAGTCAGTAATACATCGTTCAGACATAATTTGAAGGAAAAAAAAATATATAACCTATTCGCGCAATTAATAAGAAAATAATTTAATAGAGCTGGTAAGCTGAACATCCTTCATACGTAATTTGAAGAAATAAAGTAAAAATGAATAAAAAAAAAATATTTTCACACCCTATTTGCACTAACAAGATCCGAAAATCATTATATATAAAAAAAACTAGACGAGGACGAGCGAATGCCAATTAAAAACGAAAAATTAGGCAAAACCCCCCTATGTGACCGCGCTAACAATAGCGCTTTGGATTTTTTTTTTTTTTTTTTTTTTTTTGCTAGATTAGCTCTGATCGCTTGACATGCTGATATTAGCAAGGGACCCAATTAGTGTAGGTTCTGCTATTCTCTTGTTTCCTTACCACTCCCTCATCACCGCCCCCTCCCCCCACAACCCCTGAAAACAATCTCTCTCTCTCTCTCTCTCTCTCTCTCTCTCCTCTCTCTCTCTCTCTCTCTCTCTTTCAGTCTGTCAGTCTCTCTGTCTCAGACAAGTTTTACCAATACCAATGACATTTTTTTTAATATACGTTAAACGAGCTCTCTCTCTCTCTCTCTCTCTCTCTCTCTCTCTCAAGTTGTACCAAGACAAAATTGACATTTTTGTTAATATACGTTAAATCTCTCTCTCTCTCTCTCTCTCTCTCTCTCTCTCTCTCTCTCTCTCTCTCTCTCTGCGTCACCGTAGTGATTATTATTATCATATTCGTATTGAAAAGTCGCCATCATCATATTGCCCGGCAGTCCTATTAACAGTTGCCAATTAATTCTATAATTAGGAATTCCGACGGGTGAAACCCGGACGCATTTCCCTTTTGTATAGTTCACGCTCAATAATAAGCAAGGGATTTTTAAGAAAAAATATATTTTGCCCGTGTGATTACTGTATTCGCTTCGTCATTTGCATAATCTGATGCTAAGACGTTAAACTTGAAGCGGTCAAAATCAACTTTTTATTTTTTATTTTATTCTGTTAAACATCGCATAGAATGCAACTTTTTTTTATTTTTTTATTTATTTTTTTTATTCTGTTAAATATCCCATTAAAATTTAACTTTACGTGTATAACTTGAAAGTTTCAAATCCGCATTCTCAGAAATCATTCTGTATTAAGTTTTTTTTTTAATTTTTAAAAATTTTGTCTAATTTTTTATCATCTTTGCAAATAAAACTTACACGGCTGATTTTTTGTTGTTGTTTATAATCCACACTTTACAAGTTAAAAAAACACTCATATAATTATAATGTCACAAGCAAAGAGTCTGTCTGTCTGTCTGTTTGTCTGTCTGTGTGTATTTGACAAGACGTATCTATTCATTCAGCATAAAAATATGGACCCCCAAATCAATCTCCATTTTCGTAACGGTTCTTTAAAAGGATCTATTTCACTTCAAATAAGTCCATTTTCCTTATCACTTAAATACTTCAATTTCCATCCCTGCATTCTTACGGATATTGTCTGTCTGTTTTTTTTTTTCTTTTTTTTTTCGAGCTACCGGTAAATATCCCCAGCAGATATCCCTGCCAGCTGAGATTCCGGCAATCACGATCAACCTCAACCGGAGATTCCGCCAATCACGATTTTGCCTCAACCAGAAAATCCGCCAATCACGATCAGCTTCAACCGGAGATTCCGCCAATCACGATTACCTTCAACCGGAGCCTCAGCCAATCAGGATTTGCCTCAACCGGAGATTCCGCCAATCATGATTAGCCTCAGTGATATCGGCTGTGGAAATTTACGGTTTTATTGACTTTGGCACGTACGAAGGCCAATATTCTTCACTTGGAAAACAACAGCTGAAGCAACAATTACACATCTTCAGGTCGTGCGAAAGAGACCCTCCCTCTAACAACGACTCAGGAACACGAATTTAAGCGGATCGAAGTGGAATCTTATCTTAAAAGCTTCGAACTCGGTTTTAAAACAGATGAGGGTTCCGGAATACTAAAAGGGGAGATCTGACTCCCTCCTCTCAAATCCCAACTGAATCCGGGAGAGAGACTATAGCACATCCCACTTAACACTTCAATTTGGGTAAGATTTACGGTTTGAAAGTAGCTCTTCTCCCCATTTTTTTCTGAAATAAAATTTTTAAATATATATAATATAGTGTTCTGTGCAACCTCATCTCTCACGGCTCAGAGTTCAAAGACTGGGGCAGATGGGGTCACAAAGAAACCAGAGAGGTCAAACAATTTCCAGTTGACAAGCTGAGTTACCTTGCCTTACAAATCACTGCTCAAAAAACTGAAGATGATTTACGAAAGATAAACAGTGAATAATAATAATAATAATAATAATAATAATAATAATAATAATAATAATAATAATAATAATAATGAATATATCCAACGGGCAATCAACTCCACTTAAACCAACAAAAACTTTAACAAAAAAAAGGGGGGAATTTTATACTCTATAAGCTCGTGGCAAGAACACTAAAAGAAAATAATAATAATAATAATAATAATAATAATAATAATAATAATAATAATAATAATAATAATAATAATAATAATAATAATAATAATATTTGATTGAATATAATGGAAAATTTACAGAATTTATATTATGCAGAATTCTCCCAATTCTTCTAATGAAGAATTGAGAGAATTCTGTATAAAAAAAAACCTGTATATTCTGCCATTATATTCAATAAAAAATGTTTGAAAGAAGGTCTGTGTCCAGCAGTAATGAGTGGTACGAACACCAACCTGAAGGAATGATAGAAAACGATCAGGCAAAGATCCTCTGGGACTATGGTATCAGAACAGGTAGGGTGATACGTGCAAACAGACCAGACGTGACGTTGATTGACAAAGTCAAGAAGAAAGTATCACTCATTGATGTCGCAATACCATGGGACACCAGAGTTGAAGAGAAAGAAAGGGAAAAAATGGATAAGTATCAAGACCTGAAAATAAAAATAAGGAGGATATGGGATATGCCAGTGAAAATTGTACCCATAATCATAGGAGCACTAGGCACGATCCCAAGATCCTTGAAAAGGAATCTAGAAAAACTAGACGCTGAAGTAGCTCCAGGACTCATGCAGAAGAGTGTGATCCTAGAAACGGCGCACATGGTAAGAAAAGTGATGGACTCCTAAGGAGGCAGGATGCAACCCGGAACCCCACACTATAAATACCACCCAGTCGAATTAGAGGACTGTGATAGAGCAAAAAAAAATATATATATATATATTAATAAGTACATAAATAAATATTCCCAGTGGAATTGGAGGACCACGATAATAATAATAATAATAATAATAATTTTTACCTGGATACCATATACAAATTACAAAGTTAAACCTTATCACACTCACCATCATCAAATCCCTCACACAATCACTTGACGACGATTCCTGCAGGGGAACTGAAACGCGAACGAAGAAAACGCAACCCTTAATTTAATAAGGGCTTTTATGTCCCTTTTCCCCGGAACGATATCTACCAAAGTGACACCGGACAATAAAATATCCGATACCAATTAACGCATCATCATCCATTAACGTTAATGGGGTCCTATTTTTTTGGCTGGAAGTCCAAAATTATTTATGAAAAATAAAGCCCGTAAATTCAAGCCAGGTGTGGAGGGAATTCTTCCTATTTCTGACAGTCAGTATTTATGTTCGTCTTCCTGGCTTCATTTATTTTATTTTCTGTCTTTCCATGAGGAAGAGGCTGATAAAAGTTAATGAATTTAAAGGATATATAAAGTAATGGAACAGGAAAAGTGTTACATGCTACGCTCCGACATAAAATTTGAAGGGAACGAATCGCGAAAAGTATGATTGGAAGATTACGACACCATCGTAACTTATTTGTTTCTCACGAAATTGAGTGACAGAAATACTGCCTCAAATAAATAAGTTTTTTATACACTTGAAATTAGATTAGGCAGTATTGACATAAAATAACACAGGGTGAGGAGAGTGACAATTAAAAAAAAAACAACTGAATAAATAAATAAATACATAATAAATTAAATTTTGAAGCAAACTCAACCAGTTTCTGCCTCCAAGTATCTACTTTTCATTTGTTCTGAAGAAAAACGAGTAATAAAGTCGGCTGAAATCCCACATGTTGTCGACATGTCACTGACTTATTCCTGACTCGTCACAAACATAATGTACTGTACCACCACTAATCACTGACTTATCGTAAACTTGTTTGTGATCAGTATGCAACAAGCTGTCAATATATTACTAACCTGTGTCTGACCTGACTCTAAGACAGTGTACTGTACCCTTGACGGTTGCTGATTTGTTGTCAACTCGTTTGAGGTATGCATGCAATAAGTTGTCAACATGCTAATAACAGTTGCCTGACTTGTCTCAAACATAGTATGCCATATTACCAACAGTCGTTGACTGATTGTCAACTCATTTGTGATATGTATGCAACAAGTTGTCAACATGTTACTAACCTGTGTTTGACTTGTCTCAAACATACTGTACTGTACTACCGACAGTCACTGACTGATTGTCAACTCATCTTTGATTTGTAAGCAACAAGTGGCCAACATGTCATGACATGTCTGACTTGTCTGAAACATAATGTACTAGAAAGACAGTCACTGACTTATAGCTAACCAATTTGTGATATGTAAGCAAAACGTTGCCAACATGTCACTGACATATGTCTGACTTGTGCCCAACATTATGTACCATAACTACGACAGTAGTTGACTTATGGACAACCAATTTGTGACATGAAAGCTAGAAGTTGCCAATAAGTCAATGACATGTCTTACTTGTCCTAAACATAATCATAAAGACAGTCGTTGACTTATGGTAAACCAATTTGTGATATGTTAGCAACACGTTGCCAACATGTCACTGACATATGTCTGACTTGTCCCAAACATAATGTACCATAATGATGACAATCGCTGACCTACTGTCAACCAATCTGTGGTATGTAAGCAATACTTTGCCAACATGTCACTGACATGTGTCTGACTTATCACAAACATAATGTACCGTAGAGACTCGCCTTCCTTAGGGGCACTTGATATCATTCCCCTCGGATCCTATTTCTGACGGTTCTCCAAGAACATGAAAACGTAATGACCTGATGATATTTTTGGCCCTGGGCCTTATGCATATTCTATGCAGTATGTTGGTCCGGGAATGCGTCATAACAATTTTATGACATATTTTTTATTACATTTCCTGATTTTTATATGCATTCTGTACTAGGATTTCAGGTATTGTTTGCGATTTTGTGATAATTTTGAGTCGTAATATATAATAATAATAATAATAATAATAACTAATAATAATAATAATAATAATGTTTCTAATAGGTCCACAATAACAAAAAAAGTGTTGTGAGTTCGTGTATAATTTAAAAACCCTTTACAAGCTTTCGAACCCTTCCCTGGGTTCATCTTGGACTGAAGATGAACCCAGGGAAGGGTTCGAAAGCTTTGTAAAGGGTTTTTATTATTGGAGACCCCTTAGAACATAATATATACTCTCGCGATAGAGAGTTTTTCACAAATAATAATAATAATAATAATAATAATAATAATAATAATAATAATAATAATAATAATAATAATACACTTGTCAAGAACACCAAACAGCGTTGATTATTGGTAATGAATCGAGACTACTTAAATAAATTTCTTATTGGCAAATGACCCGACCATCGAACCATCCATTGCGACAACCGAACCGTTCCACGAAATCTCTGTTAAGACTGTATAAATCCCCCCCCCACCCCTCCCCCTTCCCCAAGGCTCTCCACCTTCCCCAAGGCTGAAAGTGTGTAACCACCCCGGTGGGAAATTGGTATACCCTTCACCCAAGTGGGGATTGAGTACCATTTCTCAGGTTGGGATTGGGTACCCACTTCAAGTGGGGATTGGGTACCTCCAGGATGGAGTGAGTACCCCCAAGGAGGCTGAGTACACCTTCCCCAGGTTGGGAATGTGTAGACCCTCCAGCAAGTTGAGACTGGGTACCCCCAGGTGGGGAATGGGTACCACCCCATAGTGGGGATTAGAATGTACCCATCCGGGGTACAGGGGTGGAGGATTGAAACCGAGAAGGTGAGAACTTGGTATCCTCTTTTCCTCCAAGTGGCAGAGGGAGATTGGGTACCACGCCCCTAGGTGAGGAGGTGGCTTTCCCCCTCCCCCCTCCCTCCCCTCCTACCCTCCCTCTCCCTCCCCCCGGCAGCAGTTTCGATTTCGGGAGTCAAAAATACCGTCGTTTATTCTTCTCCCGAGGATTAGGTTTTATCGCGCCCATTTGTTTAACGTCGAGGGCATTCATGGCAATATTGGCATTAACGAGACTTTAATGCATCCAGGAGTCTCTAGAGAGAGAGAGAGAGAGAGAGGAATAGGCCATGTAGTCCAAAAGACATTTTTGGAGTCCGCTTATAATCATGCACAGTTTTCGCTCCGCATCGGACCCTCCGGTGTTTTGTACCTACACTGGGGTCTGGTTACGTATCCTATATCTATCTATCTATCTATCTATCTATCTATCTATCTATCTATCTATCTATCTATCTATCTATCTATATATATATATATATATATATATATATATATATATATACACACATATATATATATATATATATATATATATATATATATATATATTATATATATATATATATATATATATGAGAAGTTTTGCCACTTTCCTCCACTCGAATTAGTGAATAAATTTTGAGAATTATTTACAAAATAAGAATTAAATATTTTTACTTGCAAGATAAGAGCATATTCCCGTAATACATTTGCAAAAGTTGTGAATTTTAATTAATATACTCTATTTACGAAATAGGCGAAGTTTTACTGATTTAATCCACAAAATAGGCAAATTTCAACGTAGTCCATTTGCGAAATGGGCGCATTTCAAAATAATTCAATTTGCAAAATGGGCGAATTTCTACGTATTCTATTTGCTAAATGACGAATTTCAACATGTTTATTTGCAAAACAGGCGAATTTTTAGATTTAATCGATAAATAGAAGACATTTTCACATACACTATCCACGAAATTAGCGAATTTTTACCTATTTAAACCGCAAAACAGGCGAATTAAAACATACTCTATTTACGAAATGGACGAATTATAACTTTGCTTATTTGCAAGGGGCGATAATCTCCCCCCCCTCACTGAAATCACTTTCAAAAGGAGAGAATATTCATAATTAATATTTCATTGATCACAAGACCGAATCTCTCCTCCACCAATCGATTCAACAAAAGACAAAGAAATATAAAAAAACGAATGGAAACTTGAGAGAGACTAATTCGGCGAAAATGAGAAAATCCTCTTATGCGGATTACACCTCCTTTTGTCTCTCTCCCCTACTTACCAAAGCAGCCAACCGCCATACAATAGAAGAAGAAGAAGGAGGAGAAGGAGATGAAGAAGTAGTAAGAGAAGAAGAATTCTATGAAGGACGAGAAACAGAAGATGAAGAAGAAGAAGAAGAAGAAGAAGGAGAAGGAGGTGAAAAAGAAGAAGAAGAATTCTATGAAAAAGAGAACGAGAAGAAGAGGAAGAAGAAGAAGAATTCTATGAAAAAGAAAAATAGAAGAAGAAGAAGAAGAAGAAGAAGGAGAAGGAGAAGAAAGAAGAAGAAGAAGAAGAAGAATTCTATGAAGAAAGAGAAATAGAAAGAGAAGAAAGAAAGAGAAACAGAAGAAAAAAAGCGAAGTGGGAGAATGAGAGGAAAAAGAAAGAGAAGAAGAAGAAGAAGAAGAAGATAGAGAGAGAGAGAGAGAGAAGCAATTTGATTAAATTGACGAACAAGAAACTCCACTCATGGCGGACTCATTGCAGATTCGCATACTGGCTGCTTCCGAATAGCTTCCGTCTTCGCTTTCTGCCTCAAAGAAATCGAACGAGGGAAGAAGAAGAAAAAGAGGAGAAGAAGAAGAATGAGAAGAATGAGAAGAAGAAGGAGAAGATGAAAAAGAAGGAGGAAGGAAAGAAGAAAAGAAGAAGAAGAAGAAGAAGAAGAAGGAGAATAAGAAGAAGGAGAATAAGAAGAAAGGAGAATCGAATCGACGGGGTAAGAATTAAAAGAAGAAATAATAGAAGAATAAGAAGAAGGAACAGGAGAAGAAGAGGAAGAAGGAGAGGAAGAAGAGGCAGAAGAAGAAGGAAAAGGGGAAGAAGAAGAAGAAAAAGAGGAAGAAGAAGAGAAAGAAGAAGAAGAAGAAGAAGAAGAATCAACAGCGGAAATTCGGGAGATGAAAGAGACGGGATAGACTTTCCCTTTCTGGGAATGAGTTTCCAAATATAGAATTCCCGGCGTTCCCGGTAAAGAATAGTAAGGAGTTCCCGGTGATTGTCTACGCTTCGATGGGCTTTGGTGCTGTTCCCAACTGAAAGGTAAGACTTCTGATGTTCTCAAGGCTGATTAGCGTTCCCTGGAACGAGCCCGAGGTTCCCAGAGGCGACTAGTGTCTCCTGGAACAAGTATGGAGTTTCCAGAGGCGACTAGTTTCTCCTGGAACGAGTATGGGGTTCCTAGAGGCGACTAGTGTCTCCTGGAACGAGCATGGAGTTCCCAGAGGCGACTAGTGTCTCCTGGAACGAGTATGGGGTTCCCAGAGGCGACTAGTGTCTCCTGGAACAAGTATGGAGTTCCCAGAGGCGACTAATTCTCCTGGAACGAGTATGTGGTTCCTAGAGGCGACTAGTGTCTCCTGGAACGAGCATGGAGTTCCCAGTGGCGACTAGTGGTCTCTGCGAGCGGAGCATGGATTTTCCCATAGGCGACTAGTTTGTCTCCCTTGGAAAACGCGCAATGGAGTTCCCAGAGGTCGGAAATAGTGGTACTACCTCGGAACCGAGCATGGAGTTCCCATAGGCGACTAGTGTCTCCTGGAACGAGTATGGGGTTCCCAGAGGCGACTAGTGTCTCCTGGAACGAGCATGGAGTTCCCAGAGGCGCCTAGTGTCTCCTGGAACGAGCATGGTGTTCCCAGAGGCGACTAGTGTTTCCTGGAACGAGCATGGAGTTCCCAGAGGCGACTAGTGTATCCTGGAACGAGCATGGAGTTCCCATAGGCGACTAGTGTCTCCTGGAACGAGTATGGAGTTCCCAGAGGCGACTAGTGTCTCCTGGAACGAGCATGGAGTTCCCAGAGGCGACTAGTGTCTCCTGGAACGAGCACGGAGTTCCTAGAGGCGATTAGTGTCTCCTGGTACTAGTATGGAGTTCCAAGAGACGACTAGTGTCTCTTGGAACGAGCATGGAGTACCCAGAGGCGACTAGTGTCTCCTGGAACGAGCATGGAGGTCCTAGAGGAGACTAGTGTCTCCTGGAACAAGTATGGAGTTCCCAGAGGCAACTAGTCTCCTGGAACGAGCATGGAGTTCCCAGAGGCGACTAGTGTCTCCTGGAACGAGTATGGAGTTCCTAGAGGCGACTAGTGTCTCCCGGAACGAGTATGAGGTTCCCAGAGGAGATGAGAGTGTCCTGGAGTGCCCTGGAACGAGCGATGAGTTCCCAGAGGGACTAGTCTCCCCTGGAACGAGTGTGGGGTTCCCAGAGGCGATTGGGGCGCCCTAGAACGAGTATGGAGTTCCCGGAAGCGATCAGAGTGCCCTGGAACTAGCAATGCGTTCTCAGAGGCGACTAGTGTCTCCTGGAACGATTATGGGGTTCCCAAATGAGATGAGTGTCCTGGAGTGCCCTGAAACGAGCAGTGAGTTCCCAGAGGCGACTAGTGTTTCCTTGAACGAGCATGGAGCTCCCAGAGACGATTGGAGTGTCCTGGAACGAGCATGAGGTTCCCAGTGACGATTCCAGTGCCCTGGAACAAACATGTACTTCCCTGCGGTTAACTAAGTTCCCAACGACGAATGTGTCTGAGAGAGAGAGAGAGAGAGAGAGAGAGAGAGAGAGCGAGAGAGAGAGAGAGATGTGGGGGGGGGGGGGGGGGGGTGGGGGGGGGGGGGGGTTAATAAAACACCACAGCGGATATGACAAGAGTAACTCACGGCAGTCTTGCTGGATGTCACCTTCATTACATTTTTAAAGAAAATAAAAATATAACAACGAAAATGGAAATATTTCTTTTCCGTATTGAACTGCAAATGTTGCGCTTAATAGTTTGATTTTGTTTTTGAAAAATATGAATAATTCTTTCATAGTGACAGAGAGAGAGAGAGAGAGAGAGAGAGAGAGAAAGCAGGGGATTTTGCAACACGAACATAAAGACAGTTTTAGCGACAACTTGGTCAAGAGACTCGCTTACCCCCTGTAGGTGGATACCGCATACAATGCGCTTTATATGGTCCACTGTAGATGGTACTAAATGTTCTTTGAAGTGTTCATTTTTATACCCTAGGAATTAAACTCTCTCACTCTCTCTCTCTCTCTCTTTGGCCGCGGAAATATGTGTCCAATTGTATACGAAGTTATGATCAGCCTAAAGAGAAGTTGAAGTTCAGGATATAGACTTTAATTATAAGTCGTATAGGAGAGAGAGAGAGAGAGAGAGAGAGAGAGAGAGAGAGAGAGCTGAAGTTCATTGTGCACACTTGAAGGTAAAGTATTGTTCAAATAGTATTTTTCGAATCGAAGATACACATAACGTACTATGGTGAGAGAGAGAGAGAGAGAGAGAGAGAGAGAGAGAGAGAGAGAGAGAGAGAGAGAGAGAAACTGAAATACCATACGATTATGAAATGAAGATCAATATAAATTGAGTAACAACGAAAGTTAAGGAAAGAAAAATAATATGAATGTAAGTAGTAACGAAGAAATTAAGAAATTGAAAATTAAAAGCATTCCACAAGAGTCTTTAGGCATTTGTTCAGTGGTTTGTATATTCAATATAAAAATATTTTCACGATTCAATTTAAAAGAAATATTGAAAATATAAGAAAAAAATTATTATATTAGCACCAGTTAAATCTAAAAATAAAAAACAATAATAAATCCAAGAAAGTGTTAAGTTAAAATCGAAGAAGAGTAAAAAAAAAAAAAAACAACGAATCAAGAATCCTGAAAAACCCTCGACAGAAAGACGGAAAAACCGAAGGAAAAATAAATCACGAAAAACCAGGTAACAAAGAAATCAAGGAAAAATAACGAAAAAATATATAAAGAAAAAACCACGACGCAAAGAAATGAAGAAGAATTAAAGAAAAACATCTTTCCGAAAAAACCTCTGGATAAAGATATCTAAGCAAAAAAAAAAAAACAAAAAAAAACAAAGACTAAACAACATCTGAACAAAGAAAGAAAGGTAAAAAATAAAAAAAAAATTCCCCCCCCCCAAAAAAAAACGGAAAACAGACAGCCAGATTGATAGATTACCACCGAGGAACTTTTTTTTCTTTTTTATGAATTGACAAACAAAGAAAAAAAAACTCGGACCAGATCAACTTTGTTTAAATCAACCTCCTCTCTTGACGTAGTACACAAAGAATCATCTTCAATCAGCTTTGTTTTTTTTCCCCGTTTCGTTTACTCGACTGGCATTGATTTTAAAATTCATTTTGTTTATAAAAAAAAATCTCAAAGGAAATAATCCGATATCCAATGAAAGTGAAGCTTTTGGAGTTTATTTCTGCAATGAAAGAGGGACGTGTTTTATTTTTTTCGAGTTCATATTTGAATAAAGTTAATTTTACACGTGCAACCTAGAGAGAGAGAGAGAGAAAGGAGAGAGAGAGAGAGAGAGAGAGAGAGAGAGAGAGAGAGAGAGAGAGATTGCACGGGGAATGATAGAATCGGCCTTTAAATGATAGTTAAGACTTTGTATCGACTAAATATGTCCTTTAGTTTTATTTACATAACTACGAAAAGCAGCTAACAGAAACAACCATAAATCTCTCTCTCTCTCTCTCTCTCTCTCTCTCTCTCCTCTCTCTCTCTCTTCTCTCTCTCTCTCTCCATAACATCTACTTATATGCTGCGTACTATGTTCTGAAATGTATATAAAATCAACTATTATATCTATATACTAAAAAAAAAAAACCAAAAAAAAAACGAAATCATTATACATACATTATTCACGCACCTTACCAATCCAAAGTATACACATCTGCTCTTGCATCCTTTGCATTCGATATTCAACAAAAACCAACAAAAAATTATTATACAGGCGAGTTTTCTTTAAACCATGATCGGTCATTTCCCATGCAACTCTCTCTCTCTCTCTCTTCTCTCTCTCTCTCTCTCTCTCTCTCTCTCTCTCTCTCTCTCTCTCTCTCTGTCGTATTTGTTAGTGAACGTATAAACATATATATATATATATATATATATATATATATTATATAATATATATTATATATATAGTATATATATATATATATATATATATATATATATATATAGATATATATATATATATATATTCATTATATATATATATATATATATATATTATATATATATATTAATATAACATATATATATATATATATATATATATATATATATATATATATATTATATAACTATATATAATATTATGTACATATCATTATATTATATATGAACCAACATTATATACACACACACACACACACACACACATATATATATATATAATATATAATATGATATATATATATATATATATATATATACATATATATATATATGTGTGTGTGTGTGTGTGTGTGTGTGTGTGTGTAATTATACTGATTTACCTATTACTTATCAATAATACTAGCCTTCACCAAGATACGGCTCAAAGGTCCCACCTATGAATATAACACAACGACGAATCTTTCACTTAATATTTGACAACGAATAAAAAAAATGATTGAAAGTATTGAATGACTCATGACTTCATCAAAGAGCTGAAACTTGAATTAATAATGAATATTTATTTATTTATTTATCTATTTATTTTTTATTTCGTTTTATGTGGGCACCTCTGGTCTGGTTGCCAGATGTACGAGAAGCTACGAAATTATAAGAGCTTTCAAAGGAGTTCGTCATATTTTTCGTTATATTGCATGACTTCTTTGTGTATATTTCTTATAACACAACTGTATGATGGTAAAATGAAGTCACTTTGGGATATATCTTGACTCAAAAAAAGCAATAATATTGCCGAATGAAATCGAAAAAAATAAGGGCGATCTTTTCCTATCTGGGAACTGATGGCAACTTCACCAGGTCGCGAGTCGTAAGAGATCACATAAAATAAACAGCATCTAAAGTTTGACTTTGTTATGATAAACAATGAATGCAAACTTGTTCACCTTTGATCGTTTACTTTGTTATACAAGATGTATAATTATATACACAATAAGTGAATCTTCATTTTATGTTCCTAGCTTAAATAAATCTTTAATTATATTACGACGGGATCTGACGTTTGGTTTGATGGCCACCCATCCAAGACTTGACCAGAGCAGACGTTTGTGAACTTCAATCCACGTCAGTAGTTATTCGTTTGTGGCAAAAATACTTAAGTGGAAACATTTGATTGGATAAGATATATGTTCGTTATTAAACACACGCACGTACACACACATTTATATGTATATATACGCCCTACATACATATATCTATCTATCTATCTATCTATCTATCTATATATATATATATATATATATATATATATATATATACCATATACACACATACTCTATGTATATATAAATATAAACACACACATATATATCTGTACTATATATATATATATATACTGTACTTATCATATATATTAATATATATGATATATTATTGTAATTATATACATATGTATTCGTGCATGCATGAGCAAGAGAGGGAGAGAGCTGGACAAAACAAAAAATCCAGATATTGTCCCAAGAACAATACATCGAACCCTCCCAACAAAAGACCCAAATCTGGCGCCAGGTTCTGGAGACCTGTCAATCCAAATATCACTTAGTGTTGCCATTTCGCAGGATGCATTTTTAATCACCTAAACTGACGGCACAAAGAGATCTCGGGTTTTGGGGAATTGACAGCGGCCAATCGGTTGTTGTAAGTGCTAGAAAAAGTAACAGAATAACTGAGGGTTTAATTCTCTCTCTCTCTCTCTCTCTCTCTCTCTCTCTCTCTCTCTCTCTCTCTCATTAGGACACTGTGAATGCACAGTGAAACCTGCTCCTACAGATAAGTGAGCACACGATGTCTCCTAAGGGTGGACTAACAAGTCTTTGAGACATCCTAATCCTTGTAACTCCCTTGTAATTCTCTCTCTCTCTCTCTCTCTCTCTCTCTCCTCATATGCACGCACGCATACACCAGCATTCTTTTCATACGAGGAACTTATAAGGATACACATTATAGTATATACATAGATAGATACAAGTGTATATATCTACATCTAGTTGTATGAATGCATACATTCCTACAAATACTTGCAGCATTTATGTATGTATGTATGTATGTATGTATTGTATGTATGTATATAGGTATGTATGTATATATATATATATATATATATATCATACACATACCCAAAGGCACGCACAAACATCTATACATGCAAACATATACATTATTATATACATACAGAGAGAGAGAGAGAGAGAAGAGAAGAGAGAGAGAGAGAGAGAGAGAGAGAGAATGCACACGTTCAGTTCAAAACAAAAGTCAGGCGTCATATCACAACATTATCAAGAACAAAGTCTGCCTAAGTTCAAAGGGACAAATTACACAAAACACCTTTCTTGGATGCTATAGAGAGAGAGAAGAGGAGGAGGAGGAGGAGGAGGAGGAGGAGGAGGAGGAGGAGGAGGAACGTTGCATTTAAATAGAAACAAGTCTAGACAACAAGGCAATAAAAGGTTCCTTTCGTCTCAGTGCCCTAAAGTTGCAAAATTCCATTGCATTGTCGGGAATGCCCTGATAGGATTCCTGTGGCGACTCGCTTCTTTATTGGGAATCCTTAATCTGGCCCAAGTATCCTATCACCAACAAGGCTCAGGGGTTCCTGCGTCCTACGAGGTCACGGCTCTTCTCTTGCTGCGGGGATGGGTCGTCCTTCAGTGGTATAAAACTCGACCCATAAAATATTTCTTACTTCTTCGGGGTCATTAGCTGTGACCTTTCTGGTCTGGAGGTCATCACTCATGACCTTTTGTTCGGGATGTCATTAGCAGTGAACTTTTTATCTCATAAGAGTTCATTGCAAATGACCTTTTTCGTCCTTGGAAATCATTACCAATGACCTTAATGTCCTTAGAAATAATTACCAATGACCTTAATGTCTTTGGAAATCATTGTCAATTACCTCTTTTGTCTTTGGAAATCATTATTAATGACCTTCTGATTCTTGGAAATTACCAATGACTTTAATGTCCTTGGAAATCATTACCAGTGACCTCTTGTCCTTGGAATTAATTACCAATGACCTTAATGTCCTTGGAAATCATTACCAATGGCCTAAATATCCCTGGAAATCATTACCAATGACCTCTTGTCCTTGGAATTTATTACCAATGACCTTCTTATCCTTGGAAATCATTACCAATGACCTCCTTTGTCCTTGGAAACCATTATCAATGACTTTAATGTCCTTGGAAATTACCAATGACCTTAATGTCCTTAGAAATAATTATTAATGACCTTTTTGTCCTTGGAAATCATTATTAATGCCCTTAATGTCCTTAGTTAGAAATAATTACCAATAACCTTAATGTCCTTAGTTAGAAATAATTACCAATAACCTTAATGTCCTTAGAAATAATTACCAATGACCTATATATCCTTGGAAATCATTGTCAATGACCTCTTTTGTCCTTGGAAATCATTATTAATGACCTTCTGGTCCTTGGAAATTACCAATGACTTTAATGTCCTTGGAAATCATTACCAATGACATTCTTGTCCTTGGATATCATTATAAATGACCTTCTTGTCCTTGGAAATCATTACAATGACTTAATGCCCTTGGAAATCATTATTAATGATCTTTTTGTCGTTGGAAATCATTACTAATGGCCTTAATGTCCTTGGAAGTTATTACCGACGAGAGAGAGAGAGAGAGAGAGAGAGAGAGAGATTGAAACAAGCCAAAACAGATAAAATACATTAAAGTTAAATTAACTCACTATTTTAACTTGCTAAGCACATTACCATTCCGCAAAGTCTCAAGTTTATGGAACTTTATCTTAACCACAACTCCGGCAACTTTATATGCTTATAATAATCTTGAGGATTTAACCCCTTTTTTCTAATTTAAACTTGCAACTTGTATAAAGTTTAAGAGTTTGAGTTCAATTACAACTTGTCTAAGTTAGCACGTTCTAAAGTGCCGGGACTTTGGGACCTGTCTAATTTTGCTCTTCAGAAAGTCTATTGCTTGAGTTCAGTCACAACTTGTCTATAAATTATAGTCACTGGATTACATCTGGTTTTCGCTTATTCGGGGAGTAAGCCTACACACAATTTTGTTGTTGTTGTTTTTGATGTTCTAGCTGCTGCTGTTCTTTTTGGGGGGTAGGAAAGCCCTATGGAAAAATCTAAAAATGTCTGGAAAAGATACAGGAATTTTTAGATAGGATATTTACGATTTATTTATTAGCATGAAAATGTAAAAAAATAAATAGTGTGTATGTTAAGCAATACAGAACAATTATTAATAATAAAATATAGCGTATTTATTTTAATTTTCGTTGGTTTCACAACGCTTTATTCGACCTTAGATTTTAGCACGTCCTCCACGAGTAAGCTGGAGGTCGGATCACGCCCTGTTAATAAACAAAATTATTGTCTTTCTAATAAATGCAATATCTGAATTAGAATGCCGTTTAAAAAAAAATATTTGAATGAATCAGTATTTGTCTTATTCAACATTTCTCCTTATAAAATCGAAACTTGCTCATTAAATCATGTCATAATTTATTGTATTTAATAATATCCCGATAGCATCAGGATTTGACTGACATTAGCACACTACCAATATTATTAAGTTCATAATATAATTACGTATGTGACTGAAATCGGAAACTGGTTAACTACACTTGTTAAGTAGAAGACGTGCCAGGGTATTTAAATTAATACCTTACAAATTACAAAAAATAATAATAATAAACCAATTTCATGTTCTACCTGCGTCCAAAGAAATTCTATCTCAATGCTTTAGAGGGATTATGAAATTAACTAAGGATTAAATTTTTCAAAAATCTGACCCAAAAATAAGTCAATTCACAATAGGTCACCTTCAGGTACCCAATAATAATATGTTCTAGCTGCGTCCAAATAATTTATATTTCACTATTTTAAATGGATTATGACAAATTATGACAATAAATAAAAGATTAAATAAAGAGAAATCTGACACCCGCCTCACCAAAACAAAAAATAGAAAAATAAAAAAATAAATTCAGAGGAGGTCACCTCCAGGTACCCAATTTAAATTTCAAAATACGTCCAAAGAGGTTTTATTTAACGGGTCTTCAAGGGAATATAATAATAACTAGGGATTAAGTAAGATAAAAACACAATCTGACCTTTGACCTGAGATTTAAGCTATAAGAAAATTAAACTCATAATAGGTCACCTTCAGGTACCCAATTTAATGTTCAAAATACGCCCAAAAAGGTTTTATTAGACTGTCTTAAAGGGAATATAATGATAACCATGGATTTAATAAAAAAAAAATCTGACCTTTGACCTAAGATTTAAACTATAAAAATCCTCGCCTCCCACGGGTATTAGGCTCCAGGCCTAGCAACATGACCTCTGACGATACGGAAGTGTCTATTAATCCTGACCTGAGCTCAGTGCAGGTCAAAACAAGTTACTTTCAGAGCTCAGGTCAAAGTGCTGGAATTAATAGTGAATCAACGGATAAGAGAGAAAGAGCTGGGTATTGACACCTGACATTTGACCTTTTTTCAGAATGAACACAAGAGGACATTACGTTTTTCACATATATATATATATATATATATATATAATATATATATATATATATATATATATGTATATATATATATATATATATATATATATATATATATATACAGAGAGAGAGAGCACCGTAAACTATATTATATATAATATATAATATATTATATATATATATATATATATATATATATATATATATATAACATAGAGAGAGAGGAGAGAGAGAGAGAGAGAGAGAGAGAGAGGAGAGAGAGAGAGAGAGAGCATCGTAAACTTCCCATGTTTAACAGTGCAAAAAATAAAAATTATTTTCAAAATGCAAACCACATACCCTATCTTTTGAACGATTCCCACGCTATATTTGCAAACCTAATAATAAAACACCACAAACAGACACTTGCTATAAACATTTATTTTTATTATATATATATCTTGGAAGATCTGTAATGCCGGACTTTTGCCCTAACTTCATGGGGGGGGGGGGGGGGGGTGGGCTAACTCCTGCGGATATCCTTTGTGGAAAATTAGATTTGCTCGCGACAAGTTTTCGACTTTCTCTTAACACATATATACACACACACACACCTTTTCTGAGGGCTGGGGGGAGGGGGGTGTGGGGGAGGAGGAGTGAGGGGAATGAGGGGTGGGGAGAGGGGGAGGGGGAGACATTTCGAAGACTTTCTCCTAAAGAAAATAAAAGGGAAAGGGAAAGGTTTGGTTGTTTCAGGACAAAGAGAGAGAGAGAGAGAGAGAGAGAGAGAGAGAGAGAGAGAGAGAGAGAGAGACAGAGAATAAAGCAAAGTTTCTTTCTTATGGTACAAACCTCACGTTCTTTCATTGAACTCATTTTATTCTTATGACCCTGTAAGCTAACAAAAAAAGAAATTAATGCGTAATGAAATTGTGAAAGTTTCAAATTGGATGAAAGTTTCGGGTTACAAATTAAATTTGTTTTATAAATCTGGTGTCAAGTATACATTCATTCATCCACATAGACGAATATGTACAAATGTATATACAGTGTTTTATATACATATGTATAAACATATATATATATATATCATATATATATATATATATATATATATATACTATATATATATATATATATATATATGTATGTATGTATGTATATAAATAACTCTTTGACCCCTGCAGCTCAAATTTTAATCCTGACGGAGAAATAAAATATTCACTTACCACAGACTACAATTGACTGGCAAACGCATATTCCATACCTGTAAATAAAGAAAGAAAAGAGTAGATGAGTTTACCATTCGCTTAAGAGGTTCAATGAAATATCCTAGTAATTAAGAGTATTTGAAAGAATATAATAATATATATATATATATATATATATATATA
Source organism: Macrobrachium nipponense (assembly GCF_015104395.2). Lineage (NCBI taxonomy): Eukaryota > Metazoa > Arthropoda > Malacostraca > Decapoda > Palaemonidae > Macrobrachium > Macrobrachium nipponense. The sequence goes on along the minus strand of NC_061088.1, from coordinate 8,224,777 downwards.
TCTATAAATATATATATATATTATATATTATATACCGCAGGTATTAGTGTATCTTAGTGGGTCTTTCATGTGTATAAAAATACTTGCATAAGATGACGTTTAAAAAATACACCATTAGTCTGAGAGAGAGAGAGAGAGGAGAGAGAGAGAGAGAGAGAGAGAGAGATCGGCACGAATGCAGAGAGGAGTGAGGATGAGGTGGTAGTGGTGTTTGCCCGTTCGAAGAGGGGGCAAAGAAAGAATAAAATGGATAACACTGGGGGTTGGGGGAGGTTTGGGGGGGTTTGAGAGGGAAGGGCATGTCAGAGAGAAAATTATTGTGGGAGTTCGAGTTGAAGGTTCCTAGGAGGAGAGAGAGAGAGAATTGATTCATAAATCTCGGATCCTGGCCTGGGAAGAAATATATTGGGCGGGGGGGGGGGGGGGGGGGGGGGTATTGGGGTAGGAGTAGTGTGGGAAGGTGTGAAGGGTTGGGGTGTGTTGAGGTCAAGAGGAGGTTACGGTTCAATTTCCCCGAAGATAAGACTCGGATAGATGTATGGCGTCAGTAATTTGATAAAGGTCGGAAGATAGAAGAAGGATTAGCCAAAAGTGATGTATTAATATGCAAGGACGTAAGTCATTGACATAGGATGATAATAGAATAAAGCTGACGTAGGTATATAATTGATAAATCCACTGTCACTAGAAAATGACAATTAATTTATAAGTGACGACAATAAAAAAAATAAAATACGATAACTTACACTTCAATTCTATACTTATTACATTCTGCAAAAAGTAATGATGGCATTTTTGTCTCGTTCATATTCAACAATTACCACTAAGGAAACTATACAATAAAAGCAATACTGTAATAATTACTAGAACACAAACTTACTCGCGATCTTATGGGAGATCGAACATGAAGTAACACGAATTTAATCAGATCGGTTTTTACATTTTTTTTTCTGAGTAAAAGCAACGCTTGAGATCACCATGATGGACATAAACTCTCTCTCTCTTCTCTCCTCTCTCTTCCCCCCCCCTCACTCTCCTCTCTCTCTCTCTCTCTCTCTCTCTCTCTCTCTCTCTCCTTTGCATTATTTGTTCCCTTGTCCATACGTCAAAGATATAGATACCAACACATGTAATTAAAAACATTTCCAAAATCCATTTGTTATAGTTATTGGTCTTTCCAATAATTCTGTCAGAATAACCCATTATAACTGATAATTTTGTCAGTCCCAAATACCTATATAATATATATATATATATATATATTAATATATATATATATATATATATATATATATATATATAATATAATGTATATTATATACATATATATATATAATATATATATATATATTATATATATATATATATACATATACATGAACACATACATAGACACATACATG
>NC_061088.1:8215874-8220874 GCF_015104395.2 Macrobrachium nipponense | reverse complement strand
AATTTCGTACGTACTTCGTAATTACGCACGTAATACAGAACGTAATTCTGTACGTACTTCCGTAATTCCGTACGTAATTCTGACCGTAATACAGAACGTAATTCTATACGTACTTCCGTAATTCCAGACGTAATTCTGTAAGTACTTTCGTAATTCCAAAAGCATTCCCGTAATTCCTTACGCTCTCCCGTAATTCTTTAAGTAATTCCGAACGTACTTCCGTTGGTACATCCGTAATTCAGTACGTTTTTCCGGACGAAATTTCGTTACGTACCTCCGTAGTACTTCGGTACGTAAGGCCGCCGTTCACAGAAATGACAAATATGGCGATCGACAATATACTCTACCCGCCCCCAACCCCCCCAACCCCCACAAAATAGACCCGAATTCCAACAATACTTGAAATATGGCCACTAGCTCTGCGGTTACCAGGTCGTTTCTCATATAATTAGCGCGAATTATATTATCTCATGTCGCGACCTGACTCGGTCATATGACCTCGCCAATTATATGGGGGAAATAACTTCAATATTTTTTCGGGTAGGCAGGTTTTAATTCGAGCGAACTTCGAAACTAGGCATTTTTTTGATGATTTGTTGTTTATGTAATGCGTGAGAGAGTTTACGACCGATAATGAGATGAAGGTTTACGTACTTGCGTGTATGTATGTATGTATTGTATGTACATATAGAGTAAAATAATATATGATATATATTAGTTCAGAGATAAAATTATCATATGTATGCATGTATACATACATATGAATATATTCATGTACACTAGATCTACACGTGTATATATTATGCTATATATTCATCTATACTATATGTTACAATGGTCTATATAACATATATGTATATTATATTACACTTATATACATATATATGAATTTATACATATATGTATTTTTAGATATTATATAGCATTATACTATCTCTATATATATATTTTTATATACATATATATATATATATATGTATTTACTATAATATATATATATATATATATACTATTAATATAATTAATATATATAATATCATATATATATATATATATATATTATTACGTCAGTGTAGGTGTTCGTCTTCACTCGTACAATACACCATACAACAGAAGAAAAAACTTGATAAATCTAATAAAAATGACGAACGTAGGAATTCCCCACACCTGAGATGATAATTTAATACAGAACAGGCAAAACTCTCGGGTAAAATGTAAAAAAAAAGGCTTCATATAAAAGAAGTAAAACTCATCTATAGAAGTCAGAGCTTCGTGACACTGAAGCATGACGCACGAAACAGTAGAGAGAGAGAAAAAAAAGCACAGAGAGGTATAATTATTACAAACTTTACAAGCCAGAAACAAGCAGCTTATAATTACAGGTAAGAGTATTGAGTGTCGGGCCTAAAATCACATCAGGGCATTAAAATAATATAAAAAAAATTCCTGTTAATAGTTTAGGGAATAAATGAACTGATGAATGAACGAAAGAAATATATCTGTAAGTGAATGAGAGAATGAAAGATTGCTTACTATGTATAAATGAATGAATGAATAATGGTAAGTGAAAGAACGTACATTATTTGTAAGTGAATGCTTGAATGAAAATAAACTGAATGAATGAATTTGATTTTATGAATGGGACATTTCCATGAATGAATATTTGTATGAATGAACGTCCATTGAATGAATGAATAATGAATTAATTTTTTTAAGGAATTTTGGGAAACATTTCCATGATGAATTTTTTTATTTGAATGCGGAACATTTTCCATGGATGAATTAAAAAGACATGTTTTTGTCCACAACTGATTGAATTGAACATAATGGATGAATAATTACTGCTTTGAATGGATGGCAAAATGAATGAAGTCGTCTCGTATATAAGTGCACTGACTGAACATTTTCAAATTCAGTGAATGAGAAAGTTTGAACTGAATCTGTCCCAGAGGATGAATAACCTGAATAAGCGAAAAGAAAATCATCTAGGGAGTGAATGAATCAATGTAAAAATGAATTAATGGAAACTAAACCTTCTTAGAATAAATTAATAACTGAAAAAAATGCATTTCAGGAAATGAATAACTGAATGGAAAATTAATCTAACTGAACGTGAATAAATTAAAGAAAAAATGTGATATAACCTGAGAATGAATGACATGATAAATTAAATAACAGGGAATATGTGAATGGAAAATGAATCGCTCTGAAAGTGAATCAATCAATGAAAAAAAACGGATAATCTGAGAATGAATGACTTGAAGAAAAAACAAATCATTTTCATACGAGAAGGTGAATTTAAATAAGTAATGTTTCTGAGAATTCATTATCAAAATTATGAAATTACTACAAAAAGCAATATTTCTGAGAATGAATGACTTTGGAGTTGATAAATTATTCTTGGAACGGGAAAGTGAAATAAAAAAAGTAAAATATCTGAGAATGTTACTTTTTGAATTCATTGATTTGAACTAAATTATTTGAAGTCAATGATTATGAATTCAGTGATTTGAACCCAACGATTTTGAATTCGGTGATTTTAACTCAATGATTTAGAATTTAATGATTTGAACTTATTTTGAATTCAGTGATTTGAACTTAAGGATTTTGAATTTAATTATATGAACTTAATGACTTTGAATTCAATGATTTGAACTTACTGACTTTAAATTCACTTATTTGTACCTAACAATTTTCAATTCATTGATTTGAACACAATGATTTTGAATTCAATGATAATGAATTCAATGATTTGAACCCAAAGATTTTAAGTTCAATGATTTGAACCCAATGATTTTGAATTCAATTATTTGAACTCAATAATTTTGAATTTAATGATTTTGCACTCCATGATTTTGTAAATCAACGATTTGAAGGACAAACAAAAGTGAATTGAAAAATATATATTTCTGAGAATGCAACGGAATAATCTGGAAGACAAACAAGTCATTATCAGAAGTAAAAAAAAAGGGAGTAATATTTCTAAGAACGAAACGGCTGAGAAGATTATTATCACCGGAGCCTCGCCATCCCAATTAAGGCGAAATGGGATGAAGTAATTACTGGTGATTACAAGCAACTACGACTAACGAACCAGATTCTGACTACTTTCATCCTTTCTCAGATTCCTTTCCAAGGAGAGGAGAGAGAGAGAGAGAGAGAGAGAGAGGAGACGAGAGAGAGAAGAGAGAGAGAGAGGGAGGTGGACGAACAAGAGAGAGAGATAGAGAGAGAGAGAGGAGGGAAAAATATGCAAGGACGAGGAAAAATTTCAAATGGACATAATTAGGAAGCCCAGCACACTTAGAAAATAGGCAGAAGAGAAGAGAGAAAGAGATAGAAGAGGAGAGAACGGAATGAGAGGAGGGGAAAAGAAAACTATAAGGCTAAAAAAACAACTACCTGATGAAATTATAAACAAAAGCAGTAAATTCTTTCAAATGTACGAATAAACAATCTGTAGGAGGAAATTATAAACAAAACCAGTAGGTTTTGTTTGATTATACGAAATTAACAATCTGCATGAGGGAATAATTAACAAATCCAGTAGTTTTTGTATAATTATACGAAATAAACAATCTCCCTGAGGGAATAATTAACAAATCCAGTAGCTTTGTTCAAATATACGAAATGAACAACTCTGAGGGAATAAGATAAAACAGTAGTTCGACTAAATATATGATTAAGTAATTCATTTCATTAAAAAACAAATTGTTTAAATAAACAAAATATGCGGTATTTAAAGACATAAACAATTAGGAGAAAAATGTGGTTCCTCTTTAAACAAAGTGTAAATTCCCTGCTATATTAATGAAAGTTAGTTATTAAAAAATCATTTATATCATGAATAATACAAAAAGTGAGGTCTAATTAACAAATCCAGGATGCAAACCAAAATAAGGCGTGATCCGACCTCCAGCTTACTCGTGGCACGTGCTAAAATCTACGGTCAAATAGCGCATTGTTTTCACCAACGAAAATCAAAAGAAATACGCTATATTTTATCAGAAATTATTGTTCTGTACTGTTTAACATGCCCATTATTTATTTTTCTACATTTCCATTCTAATAAATAAATCATAAATATCATATTCTAAAATTCATGTATCTTTAACTCAACGCGAAATACCTTTTTCATACCTTTTTAGGCTTCTCCATATGGGTTTCCTAACCCCCCCAACAAGAACAAGAACAACAACAACAACAAAACTACTACAGCAACAAAGCGAAAAAAAAATTAATTCTAATATTAAATGAGACAGTATTATTATCTTCAGCGTGTTTATACATAATTGAGGACAATCACTTGCGAGAAAATAATAATATTCTAATTAGCCTTACCGTAACTTATTCTGACGGATTAATTTAAAGTTGAGTTAGGGACTATGGCCAAAAGGTACGTACTATAAGGTCAACTTTGTTTTGGGAACTTGGTTTAGATTGTTTTGAAGTTCAGACTCTGACCTCCTACTTTTGTCTAATTAAATTCCTATAATTATTTGCTCCCCGCGTTACTGTTTATTGGGATAACAACTGGATACATTTAAAGATATCTGATTAAAATAATCATTAAAGATATGCTATACTTTGCCTTTCTGGCAAAAGCATTATTATTATTTGTTACTGATATAGATGTACATCTATACACAGTGTAGTCTGCTGTAAGAAATATCATCTCTACCAAACCACAGTAATAATTAAAAAAAATCAATGATAATAATAAAAATACTCAGTAGAGCTTATCTATAAAATGCATATATTTGTTTGCCAATGACAAGGATATATATTTATAGATACTCATTTTCTTTCAGTGTCTTAGTACCTTAACCAAACTATCGCAATAATAATAATAATAATAATAATAATAATAATAATAATAATAATAATAATAATAATAATAATAATAATAATAATAATAATAATAATATTCTGTAGTGTACTTATCTACAAAATGTTTGTATTTATTTGCCAATGATATGGATATATATTTATAGACTCTT
>NC_061088.1:8205874-8210874 GCF_015104395.2 Macrobrachium nipponense | reverse complement strand
GCGGTGGTCAATTTCATCTTTTTTTATTTACCATGAATATCTTACTCCCGAAGAAACGCACACAGAGAGAGAGAGAGAGAGAGAGAGAGAGAGAGAGAGAGAGAGAGAGAGAGAGAGAACAAATGAATAAAAAAAAAAGTTCATATGTAAATGAAAATAAATATAAAAATTGACTATAACAGAGTACAAGTTACATAATCAGGACCCTTCATCTTGCAGCTATGTGACCTGGATACGCAGAATGTGAAATATTATCGTACCAGAATACATTAAGTTAACCTACTGATTTCCAGAACGAAATTCTCAGTATAATTGACGAAGCAGACACACTGGCTAATATGCCATTAATTCGTATTCCATTTCATTAACCAAGTATGAAATAATTGTTCAGAAATTACTATAAATATTCCTTTATGCAAACTGATATTTCTCTCATACGTTACGTGAAGTATTCCTCAGAAATTATTGCAGATATTTGCTCTAGGGAAATTGATATTTGTCTCATTGGACACGTGAACCAGAAAGCTCGTTTGCAGTTGCACATTCGTTATACCAACCAAACCCTACAAAGGTCAATATTAGGGAAAAAAAACTTAGGGAAAATAATATGCAGCTATATTCAAGCAAAGGAAAATAAACCTTCCCACGATATCCACCAAATCCCACCATCAAATTCCAGAAGGTCACACGAAGATGAACCTGTCAATCATCCAGGGATACAGCTGTATTGCAACCGCTGTATCCAACAGCTGTTTCTGAAACGCTAACATTTAAGCCAGAATAGGCGTTTTGATTAATTTAACGATTGCCAGAAGAAAAAAAAAGGGGAGGATTGGAGTCGCTGGACTGTGTAGATAGATATAAACGTAGGAACTCTTTCAATTAAGCCAATTGGCATCTGAATATGATCCCACGCGAAGGTTTTGTAATTGGAAATTGGTCGAGAGAAATATTTCAACTTTGAACTTCGACGGAACAGTTCGTGAAGTTTTAATCGTTATTTTTAGTTATTTGCATGTCATCCTTGACATGTATTTTTAATAATATATTTATTTCCCCCCCCCCTCTCTCTCTCTCTCTCTCTATCTTCAACGGTGCTTCACAGTTAGCGAGATTGTCAAGGAGTGTATTTCACAGAGAGAGTTCCTTCTGCACTCAGCAATTAATTGGATACATATGTCTGTAACTGTTGCTATTATTTCTCAGAAGTCATATTTCAATGTAGCTATATATATATATAGTATATATATATATATATATATATATATATATATATATATATACACGAGATAATACTGAGTTACTATGTTAATTACATTATTATGAGAAGAAATCTTGCTCAGCACTTATTAGAAGACAGAATATTCTGAGAGAGAGAGAGAGAGAGAGAGAGAGAGAGAGAGAGAGAGAGAGAGAGAGAGAGAGAGAGGGGGGTGGGGGCAAAAGCAAGCAACCCAAAGATATCATTTCCCTCGCATTACATAAGCAGCGGACATGTAAAAGCGGGAAAGTATATACGTCGTAAAGGAAGCTGGCTGGGGCGGTGTGCCGTTGTAAAGAAAAATATGGCGGTTGCGGAATTGGCCTCGGTGTCCTCGCGGAAACTCGCAAGAAGAAGAAGCAGCAGCATAACAACAACAAGACGAGGAACGCGGGAGGGACACTCGGGACAGTCACCAGGATGCTCATGGCCGCCTCGCATGATTTTCTAAGTGGTATATAAACCCAGAAATGAGCCTCCGAGGTCCATAACCATTCGCAGAGACGACTATCTCCTCCGCGGAAGCGGCGGAGGTGTCCGTTGGCGGGTTATGGTCCCCCCGGAACGACGCGGAATCTCGTTGTATGGAACAAAACCACGGACTGGTTTGATTCGCTTGGGATTGTTATTGTTCGTTCGCAGGTTTCCGTGAGGTATGATGTTGGTGGATGGGTGTAGGCACATTTTATATATCTATGTATGTGTGTGTATGTATAATATATATATATTCTTTTTTCGTTTTATTATTATCTTCTTCTTCTTCTTCTTCTTCTCAGGTAAAGATATTGCTGTAAGAAGGATAATGCATGCTTGGTAAAAGTTACAAGCATACGGATGATGGTAACTGAAAAATACATTATACATACATACATACATACATATATATATATATATATATATATATACATATATATATATATATATATATATATATAGATATATATATATATATATATAATTCTATTTTCAGTTACAATCAATGGAAATGTTCATTATCTTTTTTTCAACGCTGCATCTCATATGCATAATCTAAAGCAACACCTTTACCCGAGTCACTGAGGATGATGATGATGAAGAATATAAAAAAATATAAAATAAATAAAAAGAAAGGCGAGAACGGGTCTCTTGAGACTCCCTCGAAGAAGATGAAGAAGAAGAAGAGATAAAAAAAAAAAAAAAAGTCTGCCCTCTATCTCTCTTTTGTGTCTCCTCCTCTATATTTTTATCTAATTACCATAATGGAAGGAAACCTTGACATTATGAAATAAGAGCTTCTTCGAGCGACTTGGCGTGAGAACCCTTTGTGTGTGGGGAGGGGTGGGGTGGGGGGGGGGGGGGGGGGGATTGAAAGAGGGGAAGGGGTAGGAATAGGTTAGGAGGTGGGGAGGGGTTAAGAGAGAGGGAAGGGTAGGAATTGGTCTGGAGGTGGGGGAGGAGTACATGGGATGGGGAGGGGGGAGTAGGAGGGAGAAGGATCTTATCGAAGACTTTCATATACATCGAAGTCAAAAGAAGAATATTCGGAATCCGATTAGAGGACACGGAGGGGGGGGAAGGGGGGGGGTGTGGTGGGAGGGGAAGAAGGGGGCACACAGAGGGAGGGAGTAGGGGGAAGGGAGGGGCAATGATCCTCTCCTATTATGCTAAGTCACTGGAGGGAGAGACTCCTGAGAAGGGAGCTACTGCTTGAGGAAAGGTAAGAGAGAGAGAGAGATTAGTGATGAGGAGGTTTTTTGGGATGGGAGATGAAAACCGAGGGGTTTGTTGGAGCAGAAGGTGACAGGTTAATCTTTAAGAGTTTTTTGGAGGAAAAAGTCTTGAGGAAATGCTCGTTAAAATTCTGGTGTTTGTTGGTGCTGTTACCAGTTAATTTTCTGGTACTTGTTGGTGCTGTTACTAGTTAAAATTCTGGTGTTTGTTGGCGCTGTTACCAGTTCAAATTCTGGTGCTTGTTGGTGCTGTTACTATTTAAAATTCTGGTGTTTGTTGGTGCTGTTACTAGTTAAAATTCTGGTGTTTGTTGGTGCTGTTACCAGTTAAAATTCTGGTGTTTGTTGGTGCTGTTACTAATTAAAATTCTGGTGTTTGTTGGTGCTGTTACTAGTTAAAATTCTGGTGTTTGTTGGTGCTATTACAAGTTAAAATTCTGGTGCCTGTTGGTGCTGTTACCAGTTCAAATTCTGGTGTTTGTTGGTGCTGTTACCAGTTAAAATTCTGGTGTCTGTTGGTGCTGTTACTAGTTCAAATTCTGTGTTTTTGTTGGTGCTGTTACAGTTCCAAATTTGGTTGTTTGTTTGGTGCTGTTTACAATTAAAATTCTGGTGTTTGGTTGGTGCTGTTACTAGTTAAAATTATTGGTGTTTGTTTTGGTGCTTACCAATTTTAAAAATTCTGGTGCCATTTGTTGGTGCTGTTACTAGTTAAAATTTGGGGGTTGTTTGGTGGTGTTACAAGTCAAATTTCTGGTGTTTGTTGGTGCTGTTACTAGTTCAAAATTCTGGTGCTTTGTTGGTGCTTGGTTAATTTAAAAAAGTTTCAAAATCTGGTTACTTGGTTTTTGGTTGTGGTTACCAGTTCAAATTCTGGTGTTTGTTGGTGCTGTTACTAGTTAAAATTCTGGTGTTTGTTGGTGCTGTTACTAGTTAAAATTCTGGCGTTTGTTGGTGCTATTACAAGTTCAAATTCTGGTGCCTGTTGGTGCTGTTACCAGTTAAAATTCTGGTGTTTGTTGGTGCTGTTACTAGTTAAAATTCTGGTGTTTGTTGGTGCTATTACTTAGTTAAAACAATCGTTGTTTTGATTGGCAAATTACAAGTAAATTTTTGGTGCCTGTTGGTGCTGTTACCAGTTCAAATTCTGGTGCTTGTTGGTGCTGTTACTAGTTAAAATTCTGGTGTTTGTTAGTTCTGTTACTAGTTAAAATTCTGGTGTTTGTTAGTGTTGTTACTAGTTCAAATTCTGGTGTTTGTTAGTGCTGTTACTAGTTAAAATTCTGGTGTTTGTTAGTGTTGTTACTAGTTCAAATTCTGGTGTTTGTTGGTGCTGTTACCAGTTAAAATTCTGGTGTTTATTGGTGCTGTTACTAGTTAAAATTCTGGTGTTTATTGGTGCTGTTACTAGTTAAATTCTGGTGTTTATTGGAACAAAATCTGACGATGAAATCTCAAGTTTGCTGGGGGAATTGGGGTACTGAAATACTATGGCTCTTTCAGGTCAAAATCCTGGTGTTTATTGGTGCATAAGGTGACTACAAATCTTGACGATTTGTTGGAGTGGTAGAGGCTGGTCAAAATACTTAGGTTCGTAGGATGAAGACGAAGAGTAAAAAATCCTAGAGTTTTTTGGAGATATGAACTAAAAGTGTGAGGGAGAGTAAATTGTGTCTGGTATGCATCGTGAAGTTTGTTGGAGAAAAGTGTTGAAAATTAGGTTTGTTGGAGGAATGGGTAAAAATGTACTTTGTTGGAGGAAGAGGTAGAAATTTAAGTTTGTTGGAGGAAGGGGTAGAAACCTACCCCTTCCTCCAAAAAAACTTGAATTTCTACCCCTTTCTCCAACAAACTTAAATTTCTACCCCTTTCTCCAACAACTTAAATTTCTACCTCTTCCTCCAACAAAGTTGGATTTTTACTCCTTCCTCCAACAAACTTAAGTTTCGACACTTTTCTCCAACAAAACCTAAATTATTTTGGAGGAATGTGTAAAAATCTAAGTTTGTTGGAGGAAGAAGTAGAAATCC
>NC_061088.1:8188374-8200874 GCF_015104395.2 Macrobrachium nipponense | reverse complement strand
TATATATATATATATATATATATATATATATATATATATATATATATATATATATATATGACTGGTAAAAAAGTGCTGTCACAACAGAATTCCATCTAATAAAAGGAGCCCATAAAAACGACAAAAATATATTAAGTGAGTACTACTATATTTTAGAGACTGCTTCTGTCTCTCTCTTCAGGTAGGTAATGAATAAGAAGAAAAGTTACAGAAAAGGCGGTATACTATTTATACAAAGAGATCCATCCTTCCACAGGTAATAAGTCGTTTCAGGTCACCCCCCGCTGATAATTCCTCTTTAATCTTCTTGAACATTGGTTGAGGGAAGAATTTATCAATGGTATCTGAATACCAGGCGCCCTTTTTGAAAAACAAATAATAATAATAAATAAAGTAGCGTGATCTAATACTTGGTAAAGATTTTGTAAATATGGTCTAGCCTCCAACTACCCTTTCCCCCAAAACAACCACCCCCCCCCTAGCCCCCCAAAAAAGGAGAGGCTATAGCAAGAGCGCTCAAGTCCATTTTGGACACATCGAGGCATCGGAGCCCAAATGCAAACTTCCTCTTCTCTCGTCGGTCGAGTTATCGACAAAATGTCGAAGCATTAAAGGAAAAAAAAAAATGTCTTCTGATATATATACTTTATCTTCAAAAGCGAGCAGATTGTCCTTCGCGATCAGGAGGAGGGAGGGCTCAGGGCAGGAGGGAGGGGGGGGGGGGTTCTTTCATTCATTCATCACAGTCCTCTGTTGACCATTGTGGGTTACGAATGCTTCCCAAACAGTTCAATTGGTCATGCAGAAATGCAATATGTATATGTATAGTATATGATATACATATATATATTTATATATTATATATATATATATATATCTATATATATTATTATATATATATATATATATATATATATACAATTTGACTCATTGGGATCGAACCCACGTCTCTCATTTGCAAAGGCAAGGTCGCTATCAGCTGAACCACACCAATCATAAAAGAAAATGGACCGGTGACATATAACTCAAATCATACTGAAGCCTCACGTCTAAATATATATACATCTACCGTTATCTCTACCCTATTCACGGAGACAGCTCAGTCATAAATGTTTTTAATCATAACCAAGCGTAAGTCTCACGTCGAAACATATCCAACCCCCCTGTGATATATTTACCGTGATCACGAAGACGACCAACCCCGATTAATGTTTTTACTCTAATCATACGGAAGGCTACCGTCAAAACATTTCCCCCTTTGATATATTTACTCCGATCACGAAGAAGAATGCGCCACCTTCATATTTTTACTCGAATCATGTCGAAGTCTAAACATTTCTCTCTCTCTCTCTCTCTCTCTCCACAAGACAGCCAATCGAGCCTTCCTCCTCTATAGGAATGGACAGCCTGGCTCCATTCCTCCTTAGAGATTCCTTCCGTGGCATTCCCATGGTCAGGCCGTTCCAACAAACGTATTTTATCTCGCGCAAAAGGCCGCACTCAAAATAGCCTCATGGCTGACCCCAAATTGAAAGATTTTCCCCTTTTCAGTTTTTTTTCTTTTTCTTTTTTTTAAGGACGTTTCGGGTTCTCAAAGCTTTTGGGAGTTTTTTTTTTTTTCACCGTTTTTTTTCACAGTTTTTTTAATGGTTCTGGGAATTTTCAAAGATACTCTACGGTTTTTTTTTGCTCTTTTACTTTTTTTTTTAACGGTTTCAGTCTTCACAACTATTCAACGGTTTTTACCTTTTTTTTAAACAGTTACGGTTTTGAAAACAATTAGGCGATTTTTTTGGCTTACCGTTTTTTCACAGATGTTTAGTTTTCTGTAAAAGAAAACTATAGAGATGGCTATTTGTCTGTCCGCCCTCAGATCTTAAAACTACCGATGCCAGAGGGCTGCAGATTGGAACGTTGATCATCCACCCTCCACACATCAAACATACCAAATTCCAGCCTTCTAGACTCAGTAGTTTTGATATTAATCAAGGTTAAAGTTAGCCATAATCGAGCGTTTGGCATCGCTGTAGGTGTTAGCGAAACAGGCCATCACCGGGCTGTCGTTGAAAGTATCATACCGCATTATACGTTGTAGAGAAAAGTCCATTTTTTACTTGTTTTGAAAGCTATTCGACGATTATTTTTATAACCTTCTATTCTGTTTTTTATTCAGTACCATAACCCAGCCTGGTGCTTGAAGCTGTGGCGTCACTCTGAAATATTCATGGATGACCTCCAGTCGAGATCGTGTGTGGTGTCTTGTTTCTCCAATCTTTTTCATTTTTTCCCAAATTTCCTTCCACTTCCTACTTCTATTCTTCCCTCGATTTATTCGCATTTCGTAACAGTGCCTCCTCCTTCCTCCTTTCACTTCCAACATTTATTTTTAACTGGTGTTCTGACTTCGAGTGAAGTCGTTTAATGGCACAATTCTCATGACTTAATATACTCTTAACATACTCTCTATTTTTTTCTTTATCGTGAAAGTTTTGGGGCAGAGATTCTCATTCGGTTCAAATCTCTCTCTCTCTCTCTCTCTCTCTCTCTCTCTCTCTCTTCATCGATACGGAGACAAGGGGCCAGACGCCCGGTAAATATTTGGACGGCAATTAGAGAATGATTAAATGAACCGCTGATATCCTAAACCCAGTAACATTCTTCTTCTTAAAAAAAAAAAAAAAAAAAAGAAAAAAAAGAAATACTTCTGGGTTCGAAAGACGACCTCCCGTCTATTCCAGTATGGAGTTATAAGTGAAATATACTGTCTAACTTGAAACTGTTCGTGAGATATACTTTTACAAGATAATGTCTGTGTAATATACTTTTTTTGATAACACAGTGTCTGTGAAATATATTCTTTTACAATATAGTGTCTGTGAAATATACTTGTTTTGCAACATAGTGTCTGTGAAATTTATTCTTTTACAATATAGTGTGTGAAATATACTTTCTTTTTTTTTTTGAGAATGTCTGTGAAACATATGTTTTATTATTTTTTACATCACAGAGTCTGAAATATATTATTTTACAATATAGTGAGTGTGAAATATACTTTTTTTACAAGACAGTGTCTGTGAAATATAGTACTTTTTTTTGTTTACAAGATAGTGTCTGTGAAATATACTTCTGCATGATAGTGTCTGTGAAATTTTTTTCTGTGAAATTTATTTTATTTACAATGTAATGTCTGAAAAATAATTTTTTTTTACAAGATAATGTCTGTGAAATATACTTTTGTTTTTTTTTACAAGATAATATCTGTGAAATATACTTTTTCTTTGTTTTACAAGATAATATCTGTGAAATATACTTTTTTTTTTTTTTACAAGATAGTGTCCTGTGAAATATATATATATATATATATATATATATAATATTATATATATATATATATATATGATATATGTATAATATATATATATATATATATATATATATATATATATATATGTATGTATAATTGAACACATATATATATATATATATATATTATATATATAATATATATATTATATATATATATATGTATATATATATATATATATATATATATGTATATATATATTTATATATATATATTATATATATATATATATATAATATATATATATATATATATATTATTGCCTGTCATTTTATTTTTTTATTTTTATTTTTACACTCATTAAAATTCAATAAAATAATATACATTACTCTCCGAAATAGTTCATGAAAATATACTCTTTATTAGGTTCTTCGAATTTGCCTGCTTTTTTTTTTTACACTCATTACAATTCGATAAAATATACTTTACGAAGTAGTTCGTGAAATATACTCTGTATTGTTCTTCGAATTTGCCTGTTTTCTTTTTCTTTATTTTTTTTTTACACTCATTAAAGTTCGATATTGACCTTCTGACAACACAGAGAGCCATCGTGCGCTCTCCATTCTTCAAAAGCTCTCCACCGAAACGGTTTGTTCAATTTTTTTTTATGCCTTTGAATAGGACTTGAAGACGAGTGTCACTTTTGTCTCGCAAATTATTTTTTTTTCTTTTTTTTTTTTTTTCAAATGGCTTCCACGTCAGGCAATGCGGTTTACTTGTTCAAACACTTCCGGCACTTTCGTCAAAAAGTGATTGAAAGGGTGTCCTGGTTTGCGTTCGTGTGTTATTTTTTAAATATTCTTCAGAAAATGGTTCGAGATAGATTCTTTTTTTATCTTTCAATTCTTGAGATAGATTCTTTTTCATCTTTCAGTTCTAAAGAGTAAAATCTCCTACATCAATCAATGTGTTTGATTTAATCAGCCATTGTTCATGTCTCTAAGTAAACCTCTGAGAAGGATTCATTTTTAACTACCAATATCTTCCAATGCTATCTACGTCATTCATGTAGTTTTATTGAAAAGTGCTTCTTGCGTATTAGAAATTATCATCGTCCAGGAAACTTTTATTCATTAGTAACAAACTTATCTTTTATAAAAATGCATAAGATGTCATTGCAGTCTTTCATTTGTTCTTGCATTCTTTTAAAGCATTTCGAAAAATCTGTCGATGCGTCATTAAAATGTAATTTACTTATGTATTCTTTATGCATTTTTTTCGAAACATCTAAATTTCCTTCATAATATCGCAGCAGTTTCCAAATAATCTTTTAGCCTTCAAAGGGGGCTTAGAGAGTTTCTAAAATTCACAAATTTCTCAAACATGATTCAGGCTCTTAAAAACGGCGTAAGATATTCATGCAATTTTCTTGTGTTTAAAATTAAAGTTCTGTTTAAAAAAAAAAGAGCTTAAGTCGTTCTTAGTCGTGGCCATAAGTAGCTCAACAAGGCATAAAATATGGATGCAATTTTCTTGTGTTTAAAATTCCAAGTTTTTTCCATTTTAGAAATGCATAAGTAGTTCTTAGTTGTGGTCGTAATTATCTCAAATAATCTCTATCTTCTCATGAGAAGTTCTGAATTTCCATCTTTCTACTTTCTGTCTTCGATTTTACAAATGATATAGAGATATGAGAGACCCACTGAAGATGACTGATCTCAGTCATGCAAAATAGATTATCTTAATGGCATACCAAAAATACTGTGAAAGATTAATTCTTATCTTCGCATTTTATTAAGATTCTCTAAGAGTTCGGAAACCCGGGATAATGCTAGAGAATGTGTGAAGATGCTAAATTGTTCCAGAAAGAAGAAAATTAATTTTTAACTGATTTTCTTTTATTCTTCAGTCATCTAAATGTTACCTTATCTCGATCTACGATAGAGCTTTTGTCAGGAAGTATACCAATTCAATAAGTCCAGATAAAAGAGTATTAACGATAAAAAACGTAATACCTTACTACAATAATTCAATAGTAGCATACAAGGTCTAAAAGTTCCTATAAATATTTGCAAAGGGCTTAATTTTACGAGTTTTCCTGTATCAGTCATACCCTCTATTTCATTGCTGACTCACTGGTTCTTCGAATCAATTTGATATCAATGTGATAAGCAAATAAAAACAAGTTTGTTTTAACATCAACTCTTGGTAGATGGTCCTAGTTTGCTGCAATGTAGGAACTCGACTGATTTATGCATCAACACATTTTATACACAATTACAGATATCTTTATAGAATTACCTATAAATTAATAAACTATGTTTATAATAATCCGAAACTTTCTTTAGCCAAAAGGAAGATTCAGTTCCTCTTCAACCATTATTGAGATACAGATAATTTATCGCTTCATATTTTTACCCATCCAGTAGTCCCATACCTTAACAAACCTCTACCCAATGGCCCCATCCTATAACAAACTCCCATTCATCAACCCTACCACATAATCGATCCCCATCCAGCTCCCCATACCTTTCATGTAACCAAGTATAAATTCACCCCCTTCACTCCAATTGACCTACTACATCATCCGGTTGCGAAACCCACCCACCCATCTCTATATTTCACCTCCTCCCATCCAAGCACCGCCCATTACACGCCCATACCAAACCACCCCGCCCATCCAAACTTAAAACCCTTCCCTCTCTCCCACCACCCCCCCATCCACGAACAAGGAGGAGACATATCCTTAAAGAGAGCGATGACACAAAGGTCTTTTTTCAAAAGTATCAAAAGGACTCCGCGAAGGACCCTTGGCGTCACCCACAGTTGTTTCTGTAAAAGATCAAAAGGATAGCGGGGAGGGGGGGGGATGAAGGAGGGGTGAAGGAGAGAGAGAGGGGGGTCGAAGAGGCGTGGCCTCAGAGAGAGAGAGAGAGAGAGAGAGAGAGAGAGAGAGAAACTTAAAATTGTGAGGCGCTTCGAAAATCAGTACTTCTGGAAAAAAGAGAATATTCTATGAACTTCTCAGAGAGAGAGAGAGAGAGAGAGATGGAGAGAGATGAGAAGAGATCTTTTGAAGAGAACGAATGTCTCAGACATTCAGACCTTCCCCCCAAAGAAAAGAAAAGAAAAAGATTAACATTCCACGAATTTATGAGGGAAATAAGGTTGCTTCTTGTGATGTTGTTCCCACAACATTGGTGTCCCATTAGAGAGAGAGAGAGAGAGAGAGAGAGTGAACGGGAGAAGAGAGGAGAGAGAGATTTGAGGCCCTTCTTTCCCGTGCTACTTATCCTTTTTGCCTTAGAATAGGATGGGAGAGGATGTGGAAGAAACCAGGAGACAAGGGTGGAGAGACTGGCAGACTCAACTGCACTTCCTTTCAATATAGCTTTATATAATGTCGCATAAATAACTTTATCAACTGATAGAGGAGCTACTGTTAACGACCATATAACTTAATAATAATAATAATAATAATAATAATAATAATAATAATAATAATAATAATAATAATAATAATAATAATAATAATAATAATAAATTGCATTCTATTATATTAAAGCTACATATTAATAAAGATTTATGTGTGAATTAAAAAAATTGTTATAGGAAAATTTATTATTCTCTATCCAATACCTGTGCATATTGTCGCCAATATCCATGGGAAAATTAAATTTCCACATGGGAAAATTAAATCTCGCCCAGGGGAAATTTAAATCACCAGTGTGTATTGGAAAATTAAGTCATAAATAACCAATGTGTATGTGAAAATTAAGCCATAAATCACCAATGTGTATGGGAAAATTAAGTCATAAATCACCAAAGTGTAAGGGCAAAATCACCCATAAATCACCAATGTGTACGGGAAAACTAAGTCGTAAATCACCAGTGGGTGTGGGAAAATAAGTAAAAAATCACCAGTGTGTGGAAAAATTCAGTCATAAATCACTAATGAGTATGGGAAAATCAAATTAAGTTGTAAATCACCCGTGTGTATGGGAAAACTAAGTCATAAATCCCCTACAGTGTAAGGCATAAATTTATCATAAATCACACAGTTGGGTAAGGACAAATTCAAGGTTCATAAATCCCTACAGGTAAGGGACCCCAAATTCAGTCATAAATCAACCAACAGCGTAAGGACAAAAATTCCAGTCATAAATCACCAACGTGTTAAAGGAAAACCATTCAGTCAAAATAAACCCAACAGTGTAAGGACAAATTCAGTCATAAATCACCACAGTGTAAGTGAAAAACAAATTCATCATTAAATCCCACGTTAAAGGACCAAAATTCAGTCATAAATCACCACAGTGTAAGGACAAATTCAGTCATAAATCCCTACAGTGTAAGGACAAATTCCAGTCAATAAACACCACAGTAAGGGACAAATTCAAGTCATAAACACCCACAGCGTAAAGGACAAATTCAGTCATAAATCACCACAGTGTAAGGACAAATTCAGTCATAAATCACCACAGTGTAAGGACAAATTCAGTCATAAATCACCACAGCGTAAGGACAAATTCAGTCATAAATCACCAGTGTGTGTGTGTGGAAAAATCACCAGTGTGAATGGGAAAATGAAGTCACTGTATGTGGCAATCAGGTCATCCGTTTATACCACTGAATCAGGTCACACTCCTCGGCAAGAAGTTACCACTAACTATGAGGAAAATTAAATCGTCAATTTCTATGGGGAAGGGGAAGGGGGAAAGGGAGGGAGGGAGGGAGGGAGGGAGGGAGGGGGATTTGGGAAGGGGTTTGGGGAAGGGGTAGGGGTTTGGTGGAGGGCCATCGGTCTCCAGGAGTTGACATTTTTAGGCTTCCCGGAATCATCGATTTCTGCGGTTGTGCCAGGAACCCTTCAACAGCCCATCAGGAGGACAGCCAAAAATCCTGGCAAGATTTTGGTATTGTTTTTCCCACCTCCTCCTTTCCTTTTCCCACTTTCCACCCCTTTCATCTCTCCCCTTAACCGTTTCTCTCCCTTTAACCATACTCTCTCTCTCTCTCTACTCTCTCTCTCTCTCTCTCTCTCTCTCTCTCTCAAAATATTCAATCCATTTAGAAGATTATTTCTCTCCTACTTGTGATTCTAAAAATGTCGAGGACCACTATCAATATCTATTCATCTTGGCTTAAAGCTATTTCTCTCTCTCTCTCTCTCTCTCTCTCTCTCTCTCTCTCTCTCTCTCTCACTTAATAATATTCAATCGATTTAGAAGACTATTTTCAATCTCCGTGTGATTCTTAAACCACATTCAAGGGCCGCTACTAACGTCTATTCATTATGTTCTTGACTCTCTCTCTCTCTCTCTCTCTCTCTCTCTCTCTCTCTCTCTCTCTCTCTCTCTCTCTCTAAAACTTCATAGTTGGCATCAATTTTATTTAGAATTCTTCTCTTGGTAAAAAATCTTGATTGTCATAACTGTTTTCATGTTGAGCGATAAAATAAAATAAAAATACTGCTAATTCTAATGATAAACATCTTTATTTTCGTCAATTCTTTTCATTGTGGCAATAAAATTATTTTTGTAAAAGATTATTTTTAATGAAGATATACTAGACGTTACAAAGCTTACCCATATCTGTCAAATCCCAGCCAGAAAGGAAATATTAATTTATTTTTCTTTTTTTCATCTTTCATTTATTCTTCTTTCTGACTTGATGCCTTGTAGAGAGAGAGAGAGAGAGAGAGAGAGAGAGAGGAGAGAGAGAGAGAGAGAGCCAAACGCCATTCCTTGATTACTGAAAATTCCAAAAGTTTTTCTTAGCTTAGTTCAACAGAAGAATCAATAGTGTAAACCTTTCCCCTTCGCCCAGACGTCACAGTTCCGCGCCCGTGGCAGTGCGAAATATAGCACTGGTTGTAAATCTCAAGTCTGACCCGATAGAATCACAACCATCCCAGCAAAACAACATCAATAACGGGGTTATAGCTCGTAAGCGAATATGCAATAAGCTGGTTATAATTCCTTGTCGAAGTTATTATATATATATATATATATACATATTATAGATATATTTATATCCTATATATATATATCCTTATTATATATATTAATATATATTATAATATTTAGTCGTTTGTCCTTTACCTTACCTTAATTACTTTATAATTCATACACCATGAATTGGATGGAGAGAGAGAGAGAGAGAGAGAGAGAGAGAGAGAGAGACTGATTCTAAAAAAGAGAAATGCGTCCAAGATAATCGTTGTGGAAAAGGTATAGGGTAAAATAATTTCTTGAGAGAGAGAGAGAGAGAGAGAGAGAGAGAGAGAGAGAGAGAGAGAGAGAGACCAAACAAGAGTGCTTCAGGAGAGAGAGGAGGGGGTGGGGGGGAGACTGAAAGGACGAGAGGTTACTTAGAAGCAGAACAATGAGACACGAAACTGGACAATGGGAATTCACGAACAAAGCAACTGTTATGACATTTACGAGTACCGGCAGGACTCGCTAGTCACAGCCCCCCCCCCCCCCGTTCGTCTGGAGTCGCTGAAGGGAGTCAGTGCGACGGCAGATAACTGTCTCTTGTTGTCGCTTGCTTGTTGCTTAGTAGTTTGAATCTTCGCGAAAGGAAGGATATTTAGCTGAAGGATCCCAAATCCTATTGCCCTACTCCTGTAGAAGGTGGTTCCAACTGAAGGTGGGGCTGAGAAGAAGTCCTCGAAGGATCTGTCGCAGCCCTATTGGCTTGTGGAAGGATATCTAGTTGAAGGATCGCAGATCCTACTGATTAAATTCTGAAGAAAGTGGTTCCAACTGAAGGTGGGACTGAGAAGTAGTCCTTGAGGGATCTGTCGCATCTCTACTGACTTATGGAAGGATATTTAGCTGAAGGATTCCAAATCGGGACTGAGAAGTCCTTGAAGGATCTGTCGCATCTCTACTGGCTTGTGTAGGGATGTTTACCTTAGGGATGTTTACCTGAAGGATCCCAAATCCAAAATCCTACTAAATTACTTCTGGAGAAAGTGGTTCCTCCTAAGTGGAAGGGTATTTAGCTGATGGATCTCAGGTCTTACTCATCAACTTCTGAAGAGGGTGGTTCCTTCCTGAATTTGGGACAAGGTACCCCTTAGTTAATACCCAACTACCCTCTTGTGCTTCATACTACTGAGGTTTCCAAGTTGCTAGCTAACCACGATCGATACCGATCGATAATTTGAAGAAAAAAAAAGGGTCTAACTAGGCCTATAAGTCGCTGCATCAAAATGACATAAATTTGATCCTAACTGCTTCGATCATTCTGAAGGGGTCTGTTTCTCCGCAATAATTCACCAGAGAACAAAAGGATGAGAGAGAGAAAAAAAATTAAGGATGGAAGGAAAGGTTGAAAAGGTACTGTCTTTTCACGGTCGACCGTGAATGAGAGAGAGAGAGAGAGAGAGAGAGAGAGAGAGAGAGAGAGAGAGATCAAATCTCACCGTGTGAGATTCTCAACTTAGGTGAAAGGGAAACGAGAGAGTTCAAATCTGTGTATTTCCCAAAATAAAATGTTAGAGAGAGAGAGAGAGAGAGACGAGATTCGACCGATGAGAGACGAGGAGAGAGAGAGAGAGAGAGAGAGAGAGAGAGAGAGAGAGAGAGAAAGCTTCACTGAGCTGTCATGGAACGTATAGGTCATACCGACAACCTTTCAAAATAAAAACCGACGATTTAGAGAACAAATAAACAAATAAATAAATAAAAAAAAAAAATATGGAGACGCGATCTCACAGAGCGAGTGATCTTCAAAAGCATTGGGGGGTTTCATGAAAGGGAAATGCCATCGATAAGAGCAAATAGTATTTACTGCAGTATATAAAAAATAAGGATATAAACTTTTACGCCCCTTTGATGCCTATGCAAAAAAATTCCCGGACGCCTTGAGAAAAAAAAAAAAAAAAAAAAAAAAAAAAAAAAAAAAAAAAACTGAATCTTTCACAAATATCGGACGTTTCCGATATGGAGGAACGCTTAGGGACATGGCACGAAAGGATAAAGGGGGAGGGGAGAGAAAAAATGGTGTCATTCCCATAGAGAGTTCAGAAAGAGAGAATGAGAGAGAGAGAGAGAGTGGGGGGTGGGGGGGGGGCGGGGGTGGGGGGGGGGGGGGGGGGGGGGGTAGGGGGTTAGGAAAAATAAAATCTAGATTTTTTTCGTATTCTGTCTGTCTGTCTGTGCCTGTCTGTCTCCTCAATGTGGGGAGAATAATAATGGGGTCAATAGACGTAGACTCTTCTGTTCATTTCCTTAATAAAAATGAAAAAAATGATCACAGTCTTCATCGTCTGTATTTGTATACAATTACTATGTATGTTATGCATTTATGTATACGTATATATATACATATATATGTAGTGAAATATATATAAATATACATAATGTGTTTACATATATAGTATATATATTATAATATATATATATATATATATATATTAGATATATATATATATATATATATATATATATATATAATATATATATATATATATATATATATATATATATATATATATATATATATATATATATATCAAACATTATATATTACACGAAACTTCACACATTACACACACACACATACACACATACACATGCGCGCCCGCGAGACCACAGACAGACATCCCAAGGCAAACGTCAAGCATCAATAAGCGAAGATGTTCCACATATTTTTTCTCCCCCTCAGCTGGAATGAGTGGGAACCTCGAGATTCCTGAATTAGGAATTGCCGAGATTCGCGCACTTGGCTTTTTGGAATCCGGCGACCTGGAATGACTTTCCACTTAAAGAGAGACCTGTAACTGCTACTGACGCAAGCAGAGAGAGAGAGAGAGAGAGAGAGAGAGAAGAGAAGAGAGAACGCACCAGTTTCACAGGATAGTAAGGTTGCGATATTATTTTATAAGTGTTTTTTAGTTGTTATCGTGTGTGTTGTGTGTAGTGTGAGAGAGAGAGAGAGGAGGAGAGAGAGAGAGAGAGAGAGAGAGAGAGAGAGAGGTTCATGGTAATTTATGAAAATTACATGGACAAATGGACCCGAAATGTCACACGGTAATGGAAGTTCCTGTCATTAAAAGAGAGAGAGAGAGAGATGAGAGAGAGATGAGAGAGAGAGAGAGAGGGGAGAGAGAGAAGAGAGAGAAGAGAATGATTTTCTTCAAAATTATATATGCAACTTTGCCTAAGTTTAAGCGAATCTTTGC
>NC_061088.1:8186646-8187874 GCF_015104395.2 Macrobrachium nipponense | reverse complement strand
ACTCCTTAACCTATTTATTTCTTTTTTTTTTGCGTTTTACATCTCTAATAAACAAAGTAAAAATGAGAAACAAATGATCCTTGATAATATATCGTCCGCAGTAAATATATCCTTTGATCCACATCTCGAGTTTATAGCCCAGGGTTTCGGTTATATCCCACTGAAGGATGATATAAAGATATAAAGAGGAATTATTTTTACAACCACATTTATGGCAGGAGGCAAACGTTTGGTCAAGTGCTGTGCAATTGAGCGTGTTATAAATCTCTCTCTCTCTCTCTCTCTCTCTCTCTCTCTCTCTCTCTCTCTCTCTCTGGTAGCAAGTCGACTGCTGTAGGTCGCAGTCACCATGGATAAGGACACACGAAAACTATTTGAGAAACTGAATCGTAGAAGACTCCATTAATCTGATATCATTGAAGTAGTAATTAGTATAATTTATCATGGGCCATTATCAGAACTGCTAATTTGGCAGATAGAGCTTCGTTGACCTGATAGATAATGTCACTGTACACTGTAGTGTGTTGTATGTATATGTATGTATGTATGTATGTATGTATGTATGTATGTATGTATAAGTAGCATTTGTCACAAATACAAATACAGAAATACCTTATACTTAAATAAGCATTTATTTCCAATCATAATAATACATGTGGATACTAATATATTTACTTTATGATATAACAGTGAATAATACACGTACGTACGTGTATATTTATGAGTACGCGTGTTCTTATTTATTTTCTTTGACCGTGAATGACGGTCACCCTAATATTGATCACCTTCATAACGTTCTGAAGCCGTCTGTAACTCGATCAATAACAGACACGTCACAACTGTAATACAGAAATTCAATAATCATATCCCTCCCCCTTACACAGACAAGACGTCTGTGAAAGACTATAAATTCGATCAATTGCGTTTCTCTCTATCACAGATTACTGATTCTGGAAGCAATTACAGATAAAGGTTCGTATTTTATGAAAGGTTGGGCACGCTAAGATATTCTGTGAGGGATGAGGTCAGTGGTATGTGTGAAATTCTGGGATTTTATTTTATGTGCGCGTATATATATAATATATATATATATATATATATATATATATATTATATATATACATATATATATATATATATATATATATATAACATATATATATATATATATATTATATATATATATATTAGAAATGGGAAAATTGACTGGGTTTGGAATGAAATTCCG
>NC_061088.1:8161646-8174146 GCF_015104395.2 Macrobrachium nipponense | reverse complement strand
TGTCTCAAAGACATTAGTCTATCCGAGGAGACATCGTGTGTGAGAGAGAGAGAGAGACAGAGAGAGAGAGAGAGAGTTACAAGGATTAGGATGTCTCAAAGACGTATTAGTACATCCGAGGAGACATCGTGTAAGAGAGAGAGAGAGAGGTGGGAGAGAGAGACAGACAGGCAAAGGGTGGGAGAGAGAGAGAGAGAGAGAGAGAGAGAGAGGAGAGAGAGAGATACAGGTGTATGTAAAAAAGAAATGATCACTGGTTATGTGAATGCAACAATCAGCCTCGAAAAAGTATAAAGTATATACATGTGTATGAATACAGTCGTGTTCCACTCTGTACAGATTATTTACAGACTACCTCCTCCCTACGCAGTCCTGTAGGTAGGTGTTCTTCTTCAGGTTATACAGGTTTTCATTTCCTCCTTTTTCACTTTTTACGGTTCTTTAACTGAAATGGGAAACGTTACACGTAAATTATGTTTGCCAGTCGCCTCTATTCTTACCCAGCTTAAGTAAAACTACTTTCTTTTATTAAGTTCATGCGTTTCGTCGTTTCCAGGTAAGTTTTCCTCTTTTTTCCAGAACAAGTGTTCCGTTTTTAGGGAATTCGTTCTGTTTCAAAAACAAAAATTATCCGTTTCCAGGATCCTGGAAATCTATCCTGACCTTACAGACCTTACAGACCTTACATCTTGTTCGGGTTGCCCCAGGTCCCTCAGTGTGAGGCACCTCTAATGTCTACCAGAGAGTTGCTAGTACATCTTCCGGTATATTTTGCATCTTCCAATCTTGGATGGTCTGGGATGCAGTTTAGATATTTGTCGAGCTTATTCTTAAACACATCTACGCTCACTCCTGATATATTCCTCAGATGAGCTGGCAACGCATTGAATAGACGCTGCATTATCGATGCTGGTGCGTAGTGGATTAATGTCCTGTGTGCTTTCCTTATTTTTCCTGGTATAGTTCCAGCGAATGTTATTATTTTTTTCTCTCTCTCACGAGAAGATGTTTCTCTCTCCGAAGGATGTTTCTTTCCCAAAAGTATGCTTCATTCCCCTAAAGCTGTTCCTTTCCCAGAAGGATACTCCATTTCTCAAAAGATGCTTCTATCTCCGAAGGATGTAGTACCTTTCCCAGAAGGATGTTAAATCCCTCGAAGGATGTCCCTCTCTTAGAAGGATGTTCATTTCCCCGAATGATGCGCCCTTTTCCTGAAGGATCCTCCAGTCCCCCCAAAAGATGCTCCCTTCTCCAGAAGGATTCTCCAATCCCCAAAGGATGCTCCCTTCTCCAGAAGGATTCTCCAATCCCCAAAGGATGCTCCCTTCTCCAGAAGTATCCTCCAATCCCCAAAGGATGCTCCCTTCTCCAGAAGGATCCTCCATTCCCCAAAGGAAGCTCCCTTCTCCAGAAGGATTCTCCAATCCCCAAAGGATGCTCCCTTCTCCAGAAGGATCCTCCACCCCCAAAGAAGTCCCTTTTCCATTCTCCATCCCCAAAGGCTGAAGGATTCTCCAAACCCCAAAGGATGCTCCCTTCTCCAGAAGTATCCTCCAATCCCCAAAGGATGCTCCCTTCTCCAGAAGGATACCTCTCTCCCTAAAGGATGTTCCTTTGCCACGAAGGACGCCTCTCCATTCCTCTCCAAAGGATGCTCACTTCTCGGATGGTTACTCGCATTTCCTGAGAGTGCAGGCCCCCTCCCCTCCCCTGTCTTTCCCTACTGACAGATTCTCTCTCTCTCTCTCTCTCTCTCTCTCTCTCTCTCTTCTCTCTCCCCAGCTGCGGTCGCATGACGTGATCTAGAGACATTTCATTTCTCACTCCGCCACGCCCCTCTTCTCCGGGCGCACTTGCAGCCTCTTTGAAACTGACACTTTGCGATCTTGAAGGGAGAGGAGGAGGAGGAGGAGGAGGAGAGGGGGCCAAAATGTTAGACTAGAAGAAGAAGGAGGAGGAGGAGGAGGAAGGAAATAGGTATATTTTGGAAATGAGGTGTCTTTTGTAGAGATGGTGGAAGGGTTAAGATCTAAGATAATGATGATGAGACGATGAAATATAAGAAAGTAGTGGGTTAGAAGCATGGAGGAGGATGAGGAGGAGGAGGAAAAGATGTTTTATTTTAAACAGAAGAAAGAAGAAGAAAAATGGAGTCTCTGAAAACGACGAGGAAAACGAGACGACAACAATCGCGTCTCCCAACTACGAGAAAAGAAGAAGAATAACAAAAGAAGAAAGCTAATAAAATCTTTCAAAAATATTGTCCAGGAGAAAAGAAGAGAACAGATTTATGGTCTGGACCACCCCCTTCCCCCAGAAAATCCCCCTTCCCCCCCACTGAAACTCACACCACGCCCTTCCCCCCTCCCTTTCTTAAACTTTCTCCTTTCATTCCGGTATATTTGCTTTCTCTTACTGGGGAAAGTTCGGGTGTTTTCTTCGCGTAAGTTTGCCAGTAACCGGCTTAGGGGGGAAAGTTCGTGATGGAATTCCTACAGTTCGTCATGAACGGCTCGTAAATTATTTGGAGGGAGGGGGGAAGCTGTTGCATCATAATATATTCTTCTTTTGCTCTGGCTTGAGTTGTGTCGGGTGAAAAAGGGGCATTAGTTAGTATTTGTAACTTTTGAATAATAACATACATAACTTTAAAATATGTATTATATATTATTATATATAATAATATATAATATATATATGTATATTATATATATTATATATATAATATATATATATATTAATACATATATATATATATATATATATATATATATGTATATATATTCAAGTATAAAAGGCCATTAAAACACTCTGGTTTAAAGCTAAGGACTATATTTCTGTGGACTTTTATACTTGAGACGTATCTGTAATGACAGAATTTATTTGCATATATATGTGTGTGTATATATATATATATATATATATCATATATATATATATATATCATATATAATATATATATATATATATATATATATACTATTATATCATATATATATATATATATATATATATATATCTATATATATATATATATATATATATATATATATAAAGTAATTCAGTTATTTATTTACTGTTCTGGGAAATAATACAATGGGAATATCAGCACAGGACGTCCTATCTATCAAGTCAAACAAGGCTGGTTCTGGTCAGTTGGGGCTTGGGTGGGTGACCCCTCAAAAATACTTTACATTATATCTATCATCGGAAAAAAAAAGTTAGGACAGCAATCCCATTTTGTTCATTAAAACCGGTGGTGTTGGTCAGTTCTTGAATGGGTGACCGTCCCCCAACCAAATGCACGACTTTCTATCGATCAATAAAGAGAATAATTGACACCACAATCCCATTTTTTTAAGTAAAACAAACCCAAACTATTTTATTATTCCGGATAATAAACGAACAGTAACTTCAGGTCGAACTGAAACTGAGGTTGTAATCTCCAGAAAAATTTATGACCTGAGATTAAAACGAATTGTAACTCTCTCTCTCTCTCTCTCTCTCTCTCTCTCTCTCTCTCTCACACACACTCACACACGCCAGGAACCGGCCGAAATTCGGCTGGGTCAAGACCGTGTGTGATCTGAATTCGAACTGAAGAGGTGATTCCCCCCTCCCCCTTACATACTCTCTCTCTCTCTCTCTCTCTCTCTCTCTCTCTCTCTCTCTCTCTCTCTCTCTCTCTCTCATCCTGCCACTAACCTTTAGTCAATTCTGCTAGATTAAGTGTGATGGAAATTTAGTTATTATTATTATTATTATTTATTATTATTATTATTATGATTATTATTATTATTATTATTATATTATTATTTAGATCAGAGTAATTTGCAATGAAGATGTTTTCATGTCCTTGCCAAAATGTCCAAGATTTGGGGAAATTATCTTTAGTGATTTTAAGTAACTCACAAAATGGATTAGAAGAAGATCATTTTTAGGAGATATCTTTACACTGATGATAATATTAATAGTAATAGTAATAATAAATTTTGGGGGTGGGGGGGGGGGGGGTCTATCACAGTCATTTTATTGTTATTGTCTTTTTTCCATTTTTTTGGTCTAGCACAGTCCTCCAATTCGACTGGGTGTATTTTATAGTGTTGGGTTCGGTGCATCCTGCCTCCTTAGGAGTCCATCACTTTTCTTATTATGTGCGCCGTTTCTAAGATCTACTCTCTTCTGCATGAGTCCTGGAGCTACTTCAACCTCTAGTTTTTCCAGATTCCTTTTCAGGGATCTTGGGATCGTGCCTAGTGTTCCTCCTGATTATGGGTACAATTTCCACTGGCATATCCCAATATCCTTCTTATTTCTATTTTCATCGTCATCATCCATCATCATTATTATTCTATATTATTATTATTATTATTATTATTATTATTATTATTATTATTATTATTATTATGAACAAATTCAGCCACATCCCTAACATTCCTTGTAGTCTCTCTTAGTCTATAAGAACCCGAACCTAATAATGCTGATCGAGGAAGTAAAACGTTGATAAATTGCCAAATTGATCTGAAAAGTTACCTTATTAAAGGTGAATATCTAGCGTTATATGTCAGCTGACTTGCGAGGCTGCGTTATTAAATTTTTCTGGAGAGAGAGAGAGAGAGAGAGAGAGAGAGAGAGAGAGAGAGAGAGAGAGAGAGAGAGAGATGATTTGTAGAGATATGTTGTTGAATACAGCCTGATTTTCAGAGGTAGTTGCTTAGTGTTGATATAGTTGCACAGGATGGATTATTTTTGCAAAATTACAAATCCCCTCCACGTAATTACAATGGATTCTGAAAATGTCAGAGGAATCCCCTGATGACAATGGATTCCTAAGGTGTCAGAGAAATCTCTTGATGACTGGATTCTGAAGATTATCAGAAGATTCCGATAACAGAAAAGGATTCTCCAGATTTCAGAGAATTCCTCTAATGACAAAGGATTCTCAAGATGTCAGGGGATTCCCTTGATGAGATAGGATTTTCAAAATCTTCTGGGATCCCCTGAATGACGGAGGATTCTCAAGATACCAGAGAATTACCATGATGACAAAGGATTCTAAGGACGTCAGAGGATTTCCCATAATGACAAAGGATTCTCAAGGTGTAAAAGGATTTCCCTGATAATAGGATTCTGAAGATGTCATAGGATTCCTATAGTGACAAAAGATTCTAAGATGCAGATGATTCCCGTTTTAACTAAAGATTCCCAAGATGTCAGGGGATTCCCATGATGACGATGCATTCTCAAGATTTCAGAGGATTCTCATAATTACAAAGGATTCCGTAGATGGCAGGGGATTCCTTTCCATAATTACGAAGAATTCTCATAATGCCAACGGAATCTCTTGATGACAGGATTCTAAAGACAAAGATTCCAGGAACGTCAAAGGATTCCCATGATGACAGGATTCTCCAGATGTTAGAGGATTACCATAATGACAAAGGATCAGAGGATTTCCATAATTATAAAGGATTCTCAAGGTGTCACAGGATTCCTGCGAAGACAAAGGATTGCCAAAATGTCAAAGGACTTTTTGTAAGCAATTCTGAAGATGGCTGAGGTTTTTTCTGGGTGGCAAAGGACCCTTATGGTAAGAGAGAGAGAGAGAGAGAGAGAGAGAGAGAGAGAGAGAGAGAGAGAGAGAAGGCCTTCCTCGCTCGCTCATTTCATTTTTCCCCAAAGCAGAATAATTTCGCGGAATGAAAGGGTAGCAAAAAAAGAAAAAAAAAAGAAAAAAGAAAAAAAGAATTGCTGATGATCTGATGCAGTGATAAAGGCGACGAAGGATTCTTTTGTTTTTTTCTTGAATAATTTTTTTTTAATATTGATGAGTCTTTGATGATGACAGCATCATTTTCGTAGAGTTAAGAGATTTCCAATAAATAAAAAAAAAATTGTGGGGGTTTTTATTATCAGTGCGATGATCCCGATAACTTGTGTCTTTTGTGTTATCTCGAGGGGAAATCTGTTAGTCGATGGTAAGGGGGACAGGGAGGGACAGGGTAGTGTTTAGTAGATGGGGGGGGGTGGAGACTTGGGCTTTGGAACAGTTCTGAGTTATGTTTTTTTTTTTTTTTTATATGTGGAATCAGGTAGGGATTTGATATACATTAATGGCTTGCTTTGAAAAGTTTTGGTGAATGTCAGCTAAAGCGTTCAACATTGACCATTGAGATTTCATTTAATTGAACAAACACACACACAGACACACACACACACACAATAAAAATGATCTATCACGCCTACTTTCCTCGGATTTTTTTTTCCTTGAAAACACGAGTATGTGGACCTAATTTTACGGTCTAACCTACTTCTGAACTAATAAACTAACTCTCTCTCTCTCTCTCTCTCTCTCTCTCTCTCTCTCTCTCTCTCTCTCTCTCTCTCTCTCTCTCTCTCTCTCTGTCAGTGGAATTATAATGGAGGACCCTTTTCAGAAATTCAAGGATGGAAACTTAACGATTCGTTTGACGCGAAAATAGAAACGAATAAAAAATAAAAACTGTCCCAAAATGAAGATGATGTTAAAATACGACTTTGAGGGCTAATTCTATTTTTTAGTTATTTATTTATTTATTTTAAGAAATGAAATTTAAAAGCCGTGAAACAACCACGATTGATTCCCGAGTCATTTATATTTGCTTGTATATTCATACATACAAATAGCTGATTGCTTGTGTGTGTGTGTGTGTGCGTGTTGATAAATCTCCATGCTTGTTTGTTTACACAATGAACATTTCGGTCTCACGTTTAACAATAACTTATTATTCCAACATACGTTTTAATGTACCAAACAAAAACTTCTTTCAGTTTTCTTCTGAATATTGAAAAAGAAACCCACAAAATCACTTTGTAACTTGTTTACTTCTAAGTAGTAAAAACTAAATGTAAATACTTAGAAGTAAACAAGTTACAAAGTGATTTTGTAGGTTTCTTCTTCAATATGTTTTAATCTTAGTTTTTAATGCTATTTCATTCATGAAAAAACTTTTGATTGTCTGGTTTATTTGATTTCAAAGTAAGAGCAAATATTAACGGTATGCAATATTGCAAGTATTGTATTTAATGAAAGTGATAAATCACCTTTTCACTGTTTGTCATTGAGTTTATATATTGATTATTCAGACTCCAAATGTAAATTATAGTTTAATTTACTTGAAAAATATATTTCAATGAATAGGATTTGCCTGAATTTTCCAGACAGATCTGGTCGATTTCTTTTATTTGATTTCTCAAAATTATCTTACTTCAAAATGATTTCTTTGACTACCAAAACTCCAAAGGTAGTTTCTATTTTATTCTTCTGTGAAAAATATATTTTGAAAGGATTTACTTACCTTTTCCAGATAGATATTTGATTTTTTTTTATTTGATATCTCTAAATCACTTTATTTCAAAAATTATTTCTTTAGCTTAATAATGACTACCAAAACTCCAAAAGTAGATGCTATATTAATTTTCTTTAAAAATATAACTTTTCCAGAAAGTTGTTTAATTTATTTAATTGATTTCTCTAAAATTCTTTATTTCAAAATTATTTCTTTAGCTTAATATTGACTACCAAAACTCCAAAAGTAGCAGATGCTGTTTTCCTTTTATTTAAAAAATATATTTTTAAAGGATTTAAATATTTTTAAAGGATTTACCTATCTTTTCCAGACAGATGTTTGATTGTTTTATTAGATTTCTCTAAATTATTTTATTTCAAAAATTAATTCTTTAGCTTTATATCGACTATCAACACTCCAAAAGTAGATTCTATTTTCATTTTCTTTTTAAAAATATTTTTTAAAAGGATTCACCTACATTTTCCAGACAAATTTATAAGAATTTTCATTCCATTTCTCGAAATTGTTCTATTTCAAAAATTAATTTTTTAGGTTTATGTATACTACAAAACTCCAAAAGTAGATTATATTTTCTTTTTCTTTAACAATATATATTTCAAAGAAAAGGAATTGCATAACTGTTCCAGATGGATTTATTAGAATTTCCGTTTGATTTCTCGAAATTGTTCTGTTCCAAAAATCACATGAGTTATTCCCAACTCGTTTCAATATTGATCTTGACGGTTCTCTTTGACTTAACCAAACTCAAAGACGTTCGTTTCAAAAGTCACGAGTTAATGGAAGTTCCTTTTTCATTCTATAATATAAATTGGAATTTATTTAATATTTCATTTCGTTTACTTCCATTTATGAATCGTCTTAATTCCGTTCGCATCTTAATCATTTACCTACATTATTTTCTATTTGTTTATTGATTTGTTAATTTATTATTTTTTCTGTGATCTCTTTCTATATTTCCCAATACCTTCTGTGAGGTCTTTTCAATGAACTCCATAATATTCTTTAGGAGCCTGAATCTCAAGTCAGTGGCCCCTTGTGGGTGGCTTGTCTCATATGACTAGGATTCATATTGTGAATAATATAATAATAATAATAATAATAATAATAATAATAATAATAATAATAATAATAACCTTACTATAATGGTCGAAACGTCTTTCCGTCCGTCTGTCATTCAATCACGGCCAAACGGCTGGTCCGATGGGCATGAAACTTGGCAGGGTTTTAGTGGGACCCTAAGATGGTTTATAATGGGGTTTCATCCTACCTCCCCCACCCCCCTCTCCTCCGAAGGGTGTGGGGGTGAGAAGGGATTCCCTGAAACGGAGCTGGATATGCCCGAAGATTGCTGGAGTAATATAATAATAATAATAATAATAATAATAATAATAATAATAATAATAATAATAATAATAATAATTAACAACTTACCTCTTAATTTCAACATTAAATAGATTATTTTCCCTTTTTGAGGTACAGTTTCACACGGAATCATTCCAATTTTACTTCATTTTTTTTTATTTCGTTCGAATTAATCTCGAAGCTCCTTCCCCATTGCAATTAACCGCTTCCCCGTCTACTTGATCTTCCCCTCGCCCTATTTCTCCCCTCGTTGGGATTAAAGGGGAATATCCTACCACGACCAGCAAAGAAAATTAAAACCTTTTGAAATAAAGAGGAATACTTTTTTTTTTTTTCTTATTCACATTCCCATTTCCTTCGTAGGTTATCCTTCTGAGGGCGAGGGATTGCACCGCCCCCCCTCCCCCCTCCGCCCCCTACCCCCTCCACCGCCCCCACACCCGCCACCACCGCAGAAAGACCCGGAGAGAATGACAATTGGACCCTAATTTTTTTTCCTTAAAAAAAGTTTCAACATTTATTTTTTTCCAAAAAAGTTTCAAAGCCCCCCCTTTTTTTTTACCCCAATTTTTTTTTTTTTTTTTTTTTTTTTTTTTTTTTTTTTTTTTTTTTTTTTTGTTTTTTTTTTTTTTTTTTTTTTGAGGGCGTAGATTTTGGAAAAAGAACCCATTTTTTTCCGAAGGGGTTTTTTTTGTTTTTTTTTTCTTTTTTTTTATCTACAGAGTTATGACTGATTTCTTTAAACAGGGAAGTTTGATATTGGACTTCGAGGGGCCGATATGGTCCGGGTGAATCCGTAATCTTTTAAAGATGGAGGGTGAAGTGTGGCGTCTTTGAAACCCATCCAACCCCCCCCCCCCCCCCCCCACCGTGTGGGTCTATTTGTCTTGTGTTATTCTTCCTTACATCTTAATGTAATTCCTAAAACATTTTCTTACAATTACGCATTATCGGCTATGTAACTATTGCCATTTTTTCCAGAGGTAATTTTAAGGTGATATAATTTTCTCTCTCCCGTTGCCATTAAATGTCATTAATGTAATATCGCCATTAATGTTCGTGAAAATTATACTTAAGTATAATATAACTATCCAGTTATTTCATCGCGAATAAAGTTCATGTAATTCTTCACTTTTATAAGTACAATTCAGCTAAATCATTCATTTTCCATTATTCACTTCATCATCACTTACTTTTTTTTTCAATCTGTTCATTTTAACCTTCGAGTCAGGTGAAACGACGGGAATATAAGTAAATGGATGAAAAATTTACGGGATGTATGAATGAATGAATGAATGACAAATTTGCGGGATGAATGAATAATGAATGAATGATTAATTTACGGGATGAATTGATAAATTGCGGAATGAATTAATGAATCCAAAACTCATTGGTTGATTGAATA
Organism: Macrobrachium nipponense; assembly: GCF_015104395.2. Classification (NCBI taxonomy): domain Eukaryota; kingdom Metazoa; phylum Arthropoda; class Malacostraca; order Decapoda; family Palaemonidae; genus Macrobrachium; species Macrobrachium nipponense. The sequence goes on along the minus strand of NC_061088.1, from coordinate 8,164,030 downwards.
ATTGGGTGAATGAATGAATGCAAAATTAGCTGGTTGAATGAATGGATGAACGAGAAAATTTACCTGATGAACAAATGAATGAAAAATTTGAGGATGAATAAAGATGAATGATTGTATGAATGAAAAATTTACGGGCTAAATGAATGAGTTAAAAATTTACGGGTTGAATGAATGAATGAATGAAAAACTTTACGGGATGAATAAATGAACGTATGAAAAATTTGCGGGATGAATGAATGAATGAAATAATTACAGGTTGAATGAATAAATGACTGAATGAAAGAGTGAAAAATTTCCAGGTAGAATGAATGAATGAAATATTTACAGATTGAATGAATGAATGACTGACTGAATGAAAGACTGAAAAAATTACAGGTTGAATGAATGAATGACTGAATGAAAGAGTGAAAAATTTGCAGGTTGAATGAATGAATGAATGAAAATGAAAAATTTTCAAGAAGAACTTAAACTAAAATTTGACATTTCTTACAACTGTTACATATCTTCCTTATAATTAGGTATCGGAAATATTTTTTTCGCCTTTTCCATTTCATCTTTAATTATTGGAAAGAATTTCCATTTTAGTATTAATTATTGGTATTGTCTTTTAACAATAATTATCGGAAAGCTTTTTAAGTCTTTTGATAATAATTGATGGAATTTTTTTTTAGTCTTGAGATGAAATACTAGGAAGGTCTAGAACTGTAATGATAATTTCGTTATTAATTATCGGAAACGTTAACTGCTAATTACTTTCCTTTGGAAGCAATAACTCAGGAAATACAGTATTAATTACATGACGCCTTTTCGTCATTCGATTTCCTCCGAATAACGGTAATTCAACAAGAGAAATATTTATGTAACACAGGTGAATTTATTACCGAGACGAAATGTGGATTTCAGTGTTAAGAAATTGCAGAAGAAGAGTTCAAATTTCGACAAGTTGTGGTGGAAGGTTTTTGTGACCCAGTATTAGCAGTTATGACTTGGCCCATCGACAGTTGGCCTCTAGTGTGTCAATTTTTCAAAAGTAACGGTAATTCAACAAGATAAATATTTATGCAAATCAGTTGAAATTATCGCTGAAATGTGGATTTCATCATTAAGAAATTGCAGATAAAGACGAATTCGAATTACGACCAGATGATGTGCTTCGAAGGTTTCTGTTTCTTAATATTAACAGTTATGACTTGGACCATCGACAGATGGTCAGTCGTTTGTCAATTTTTCATAGGTTGCATTTTAACAGAAATTTTCACATTCAAAATCGACCCATGATTCCCGTTATCGGTCTAGAACGACCGGATTTCGCCGAAAAGCAGCAGCAACAATATGCTGTAAATGCGCCTGCTCGCTGTCCGCTGTCGAAATTCTCAGTTCCCAGAGGTCCTTTATTCCTCCTGACACCGTCGGACTGTGGAACATCCTCCCTACAGGATGTCTTGCAACTGCAACTTCTTCAGAAGTTCAAGCTGAGGTGCAAACAATTGCTACCAAAATACAATCCTCCTTTGCATTTTAATGATTCACTTACATTCTATTTTATTTATTTATTTCTTTATTGTCTTTTTTTTTTCTTTTTTAATAAGTGGTCTCTTTTTTTCCCCTTTATTTCTGATTACCTTCTGTTACCTCTTTCCAATTATATCTTGCGAATAATAATAATAATAATAATAATAATAATAATAATAATAATAATAATAATAATAATAATAATAATAATAATAATAATAATAATAATAATAATAATAATAATAATAATAATAACGTCAATGTGAGCTTATTCCACATGAACGAGTTCATAATATAATAATAATAATAATAAAAATAATAATAATAATAATAATTAATAATAATAATAATAATAATAATGAGTAGGGCAAACTCTCTATCGCGAGAGTATATATAATGTTCTAAACGGGGTCCACAATAATACAAAGAGTGTAAAAAGTCTGTGTATAATTTTTGAAGACTTACAGAAAGCTTTCGAACACTTCCCTGGGTTCATCTTTGGACTGAAGTGAACCCAGGGAAGGGTTCGAAAGCTTTCTGTTAAGTCTTCAGAATTATACACAGACTTTTTGACACTCTTTGTATTATTGTGGACCCTTTAAAAATAATAATAATAATAATAATAATAATAATAATAATAATAATAATAGTGTCAATGTGAGTTTGTTCCATATGAATAATAATTGATGAATAAAAATATGATACGGAATACGACTTTGAGACTAATTAATTTTTTTTATCTTCTATATAATAATATAATAATAATAATAATAATAATAATAATAATAATAATAATAATAATAATGTCGATGTGAGTTTGTTCCATATGACAATAATTATGATAATATAGATACGGAAGATGACTTTTGAGA
>NC_061088.1:8154146-8156646 GCF_015104395.2 Macrobrachium nipponense | reverse complement strand
ATATATATATATAATATATATATATATATATATATATATATATGCATATATATGTATGTATATATATATATATATATATATATATATATATATATATATATATATATATATAGAGAGAGAGAGAGACGAGAGAGAGAGAGGAGAGAGAGAAGGGGGTTTGGGGGTCCAGTAGGATTTGCATCCGCCAGCTTGCATTAATACATTCTTCTGGTGCGTATTGTATTCGTCGGCTGTGTTAATACACCTCCTCTAAGCCCTGTTGCAGAGAGAGAGACAAAAAAAAAAAAAGCTCTTTGGCTTGCATATTTCGGGAGGAACTGGTGGTGTCAAGCTGTCCCCATTTTCTTTTTCGTTTATTTTCCTTTACTTTGTGTTCTTTTTGTTTTACATGTGCGAGACAAAATAGACCATTTGACTTTTTTTTCGTAGGTCAAACCTTGAATCTAAAACTTTTTTTTTTTGTAGGTCAAACCTTGAATCCGAATTTTTTTTTTTTTTTTTTTTTTTTGTTTTTTTTCATGTCAAAACTTAAATCTAAACTTTTTTTTTTTTGTAGGTCAAACCTTGAATCCAAAATAAAATTTTTTTTTGCAGGGTCAAACTTAAATATAAAACTTTTTTTTTTGTAGGTCAAACCTTGAATCTAAACTATGAAGAAATATTCATTTTCTAAAGAAAATTAAATAACTTGGGGAAAAAATCATTATAGTCATATTCATAGCCAGAGAGGAATTGAATGAGGCTTGCATAAATATTATTTTTTTGTTGGTCAAACACTGAATCTAGAAAATGAAGAAATACACACACACACACCACACACACACACACACACACACACACACACACACACTCACTCACTCATATATATATATATATATATATATATATATATATATATATATATATATATATATATATATATATATATAATATTCTCTAAAAAAAAAACTTGGAAAAAAATATTATGATTATATTCATAGTCAGTGAGGAATTTAATGAGTTTTGTTTTGCATAAATATATTAATACATTTTTACTTAGAAATGTTATGGTGACCCACTTGAATTCTGACAGTGTAAAAGAAATTCAGTTTTCATATTTTGGACAACATTGTCCCAGTGGTTATGTACAATATTATTAGTGAAGCTGTGCCGTCCAAAATGATGGTATTATAAGAAATTGAAATTCGTATTTTTGGTTCTAAATTTAATGAACCTACCAATTGCAAGGCAATCAATAATAATAATAATAATAATAATAATAACAATAATAATAATAATAATATAATAATAATAATAATAATAATAATAATAATAATAATAATAATAATAATAATATAATCTTGGAAGAAGTCCCCTTTTCTTTTCAACAAATTCTGTTAAAGGAATGGCAGTATTTAACGATTAATAAGAAGAATACAGAAGTTTTCATGTGAATAATAATAATAAATAATTAATGATAATAAAGTCAATTTCGAAAAAGATGAAATGGCTCTTGCGCTATGCACTCTAATCACAATTTAACAGGGTTTTTTATTTTTTATCTTAATGCAAAAGATTTTTTTATTATATTGTTATTTTATTTTATATATATCTTACTTTTTTCTTTTTCTTTTTTTTGTCCGTCTTGGGCTTTTTTTTTTTTGCGTGTTGACAGAGAGAGATTCCTTTTCCATTTCGAACTTAGCTGTGGTTGATAAATGTAATGCTTTTCAAAGAATACGCGCATCCTAATTTAATGTATCAAATTTTATGCACCAAATATTTGTAAGGTTTTTCATTCAGTAATCTCACCCCAACATGAAAACAGGATTATCCACTTTGAAAAAAAAAACACATTTATTGCACTTTTTTTCTTTTTGTAAATTTCTTTTTGATAATGTATCAAATTTTATGGTAAAAATGTTTGTTAGGTTTTTCATTCAGTAACCTCACTCCCAGATGAAAACAGGATTATCCACTTTGAAATAAACACCATTTTTTGCGTGAATGTTTTTTAACATTTTATGGGAAAAAATAAAATTTTTTACGCGAGACTTTTTTTTTTATAACATTTTCCAGTGAAAAAAAAAATAGCAGTGTTGTTTGTTAATAATATTTGCCCCCATATGGAAAGAGGATTAGCTATTTCGAATGAATAAGCCACCTGTGTGTGCGTGTGTGTGTGTTTTTGTCTTTTTACTGAAAGGTAGAAGTTGCATTGAGAGTGTCATACTAATGCCCCTCTGGTGCCCAGACCCGGAGGAAACGAAGATAATGAAAAGAAAGGAGAATGGATGATGAATTTGGCTTGTAAGGATCTGAGGAGAAAAGGCAAAACAATGAAAACAGTAACATTGATAATTAACCAAAATAAAACAGTGAAATTAACTTATTCCCAACCCATTCCAACTTACCTGGAATGCTGGAAATAAGTACATTCCAGCAACCTTGCTTCCTCCATTCCCATTCCCACCACACACACACACACAGACAGCAGCAAAATAGTAAAATTCCGTATTTT
>NC_061088.1:8136937-8153646 GCF_015104395.2 Macrobrachium nipponense | reverse complement strand
CAAGATATCTTTTCCAAAATCACAACGAGAATACAGGGTATATATATACATATATATATATATACGTATATATATATATATATGGATATATATATATATATATATATATATATATATATATATATGTAGGGCTTACATATTGTAAGCATTTATGTGTAATTTATTTAATATTATCACTTTCTCGTGATCTTAAATGGGTAAAATAAGTCCTCGTAGTATATGGTATTGAATTGCAATATATATATATATATATATATATATATATATATATATATATGTGTGTGTGTGTGTGTGTGTGTGTGTGTGTGTATATATATATATATATATATATATATATATATGTATATGTAGAGATAGAGAGAGGAGATATATATAGAGAGATGTAGGAGAGAGAGAGAGAGAGAGAGAGAGAGAGAGCTCTCCCCTGATAATAAAAGCTGGCTACTCAGGAAAAAACTAACAGTCATTACATCATTCACAGTCGAAATACCGAATGAAATACCTCAAAATTACCGAGCACTGCTCACTGTACGGAAAAACCGGGCCACTATAAGCACCCGGAACAGGTTCCCGCATCAAATTCCGATAGAGAGAGAAAAGCCTTGAGTGCACAAGGGTCACATATTTGCAACTTGAGAAGTGACAAAGGACGGGAGTATGGAAAGTGGCGTGTGCTAGGGTGCTTGTTTGCGAAATGAAAGTTTCGCCTTTTGAGAGCAGTTCGAAGTTTTCTGTTATGAAGATGAGTTACGCGGACAACGCTTTCAAGTTGCAAAGAAGCATTTCACGTTGCAAAAGGCGATCTATTTTGCATTGTTTTCGTTCATCAATGCTCTTGTGCTGAGTTGAATGCTATAAGTCTTTATTAAATGATAACATTCCACATATTTCTATATCCTTTTGTTCGGTAATGTTCTTGTGCTGAGTTGGATGATATTACTCTTTATCAATCTAAAATATTCCGCATATTGATGTCTATCATCCTCGTCCAAAAAGATGCCTCAATATACATCTCAAATGCAATGGATTGCCTTCACCTCTTCACGACTTATTTATCTATTTACTAATTTATTTATTAGCAAAGCCTTTCAAAAGAAAGAGAACATCTTCCTTCCTCACTTTCTTACATCTTTCTGCTTAAGACAACGACAGAAGTTAGGAAAAGAACACGAGATACGACAGCCAGCAAGTTAGTTTGCGAAATAGCAGAAGCCACCGATGGCTGTTGGAGACACAGCTGATGTTTGGGTGTGATGCAGAGTTTATGGACAGATATTGGGCCTTCGTCTGGAGGAACAGAGAGAGAGAGAGAGAGAGAGAGAGAGAGAGAGAGAGAGGAAATGATGATGAAAAGTTATGATAGTAGAGAGAGAGAGAGAGATGAAAGCAAATACCTTATGAGAGAGAGAGAGAGAGAGAGAGAGAGAGAGAGGAGAGTTGATAAGAGAGAAAAAGGTAGAGAGGGAGAGAGAAAGAGAGAGAGAGAGATAGAAGCAAATACCTTATGAGAAAAAGTTATGAGAGAGAGAGAGAGAGAGAGAGAGAGAGAGAGAGAGAGAGAGAGAGAGAGAGAGATGAAAGCAAATACTGACATCAATAAAGGTTACGATTACAGTAGGAGACAATCTGAGACGAGGTAAATGTCTGATAAATATGGAGTAAATTAAATTTTATATCCTATTTCCATTAGTCTTGTTTAATATATATATGTATATATCAACCCAATTAGCTACAAAATAATGTGCAAAGATCATATCTCTTGCTATTAATAATATGACGAGGGCAGAATATATTATCTTGTTTCATACAATGTATCGTGTTGAGATTGCTTAGAGATTTTAATCATAGAATACACCACCACAAATGAACAAGGGTCTAATTGCTATCACAAACTACATCAACTCTCTCTCTCTTTCTCTCTCTCTCTCGCTCTCTCATTTTTATTATTATTATTATTATTTTGATATTATTAGATTATTATTATTATTATTCATTATTATAGGTACTTTATTAAGTGGTTAAAACTGGTTTTTCACATCCCATGAACGCGCCTCTCTCCTCCCTCTCTCTCTCTCTCTCTCCTCATCTCTCTCTCTCTCATCTCTCTCTCTCTCTACTCTCTCTCTCTCTATTTTTATTCTTATATTATCAAAATCATTATAAAAATTTAAAACATCATCATTATTAAAAAATTAAAAACCAATGGTTTATTTCTTTACCATGAAAGCTATCTCTCTCTCTCTCCTCTCTCTCCTCTCTCTCTCTCCTCTCTCGCTCTCATTTTTATCATAAACACTATCATTAAAAATTAAAATTGATGGTTTATTTCTTCACCATAAACGCTCTCTCTCTCTCTCTCTCTCTCTCTCTCTCTCTCTCTCTCTCTCATTATTATTATTATTATTATTATTATTATTATTATTATTATTATTATTATTATGACAAATTGAAATGGTTTGTTTCTTCACCATGACAGCTCTCTCTCTCCTCCCTCTCTCTCTCCTCCCCCTCTCTCTAACATTTTTATCATAATTATCATTATTATTAAAAATTACAATGGTTTATTTCTTTACCATGATAGCTATCTCTCTCTCTCTCTCTCTCTCTCTCTCTCTCTCTCTCTCTCTCTCTCTCTCTCTCTCTATCTCATCATATTATCATTATTATTATCATATTATATTATCTTCATTATTATTATTATAACAAATTAAAATGGCTTGTTTCTTCACCATGACAGCTCTCCTCTCTCTCTCTCTCTCTCTCTCTCTCTCTCTCTCTCTCTCTCTCTCCTCAGGGAAAAGGCGACCGTGAGCGAAGTTGAACCAAAACTCCTCATGCAACCCACCTATGCATGACAATGAGGAACGAAACAAAGTTGTGCCAAGTATATAAGCAAAGCTCCACCCGAAAAAGTCATCCCGGCAAACAGTCACAGAGGACCACAATATAAGGTTGGACGACCTTCATTGCGTCTCAGACGCTTCGATTCCAAATAAATTCTGATAAAGACGAGCTTCATGATACACTTATACATGTATTTAGCAAGTAGATTTCTACTCCATCATGATTGGAAATATATATTCACGGATTGGATATTTCCATCTTAAAGGGAAAGACGGATATAGGCATGGCCAACTAATATCTATTTTTATAATAATAAATATGTCAATTATCATAATTCTGATAAATACGGGTTTCTTGATACAATTATACATGTATTTAGCAAGTAGATTTCGACGCCATCATGCAAAGCTCTGGAGATGTATATTCACAAAATGAATATTTGCATTTTTAAAGTGAAAGATGAATACATGCATGGCCGAGTAATCTCTTTTTTAAAATAATAAAATTATTCATAAATGCGTTTATGAATAACATATGGAGATATTTCAATAAATGAAATTGCCTTTCCATCCTGTATATAATTATCTAAAACTCTGCCTTTAGTTTCTACTCATGAATCAGGGTTATTTTAAAAAAATAAGTTTGATTTCTTCAGCATTGGTCTCTTCATGAAGAAGACTCAGCACGATTCATGAAGAATCAACACGATCCATGATTCGTCTTGATTCGCCACACTCATTTCGATGCCACCGTTTCCACCAAGCGAATTAAGTCTTCAAATCATGTCAATTCGCTTGGTAAACGGTGTGAATGAGTGTGGTGAATCAAACCGAATCATGAATCGTGATGATTCTTCATGAATTGAATCGATTCGATTCCCTAGGTGTAAACGCAGCCTTAGACAGTCAATTTCTAGTTGCAATGATAGTTTATTCGAAAAGTGACACAATTAAAAAAAATTATCTTTATAATAGTACATTCAATAAACTCGTTTTTAAATGTGAACTCTACAGGAACATATTCATATGATTCTAAGCTTGTAAGCAAATTAAATATACAAATTAAATACTTTAATTTTGCTGCATGAGGCAAGAAAAATTAAACTTCGGGACCCTCTCTTAATTTAGTTGGGCCTTGCTACCGACACAGCATCTGCAAATAACTCATTTTAACCTAGTTATTCAATTAAGACTCATTCTTAACTTATAGTACAAATACGGCGCACACACACACACACACACAGAAAGGAGACATAAAAATAAGGAAAACTACACAAAATGTTTAGGTCTACATTCAAATTTCCAAGTTGACAGTACCTAAAAGCATTTCCAACACAAACACACACACACAAACAAACAAACAAACACACACACACACACAAAAGAAGAAATAAAATTCAGGAAAAATAAATATACTTCGGTCTGCATTTAAATTTCCAAGACAACGTTACCTAAAAGCATTACGAATCCCTGTGCACACGTTACCCAAGTTACAAATCACCCACAAAAGAGTAATGAAACCATTGACCCAAATTAGAATTATCTTCCCCTTTTCTCTTACTACGACAAAGCGGAACCCATTGCAATTCTATGAGAGACAAATTCTCGAACTTGTGCGGTGACAGGGAGCAGCCTAGTTCTGAGGGCTACTCCAGGAAGTAGATCGTGACAGGTAAAGGGAAGACAGATGACAGCTAACAACGAACACGTGAAACCCAGGAGGTGTTAACTTGCTCTTAACTCCTCCTCCTCCTCCTCCTCCTCCTCCTCCTCCTATACCGTCACTCCTTTCCCCTCACTCCTCCAGGTGAGGGAGCAGACCTACTGCTTCAGGTAAAGGTCGACCATCAATATTGTAACGCCCGTGACTCGAATTTCGTATAACAACTCTTCTTCCTTATCCTCCTCCTCCTCCTATACTCTCACTCCTTTTCCTCACTCCTCCAGGTGAGGAGCAGATCTACTCTTTCAGGGAACGGTCGACCATCAATATTGTAACGCCAGTGACTCGAATTCGTAAAATAATTATAAATAACAATCTCTAGTCATCTTCTTCATCCATTAGCTTCTATCAACAAACTCCTACTATTTGCTATGTATCCTCTCTCTCTCTCTCTCTCTCTCTCTCTCTCTCTCTCTCTCTCTCTCTCTCTCTTCCCTAGAGGCTATACATATCCGCCCTCCGTTGGTAAACTTGGTATCAGACCGCTATATCTTCCACACGGGTATAAAGTTTCATCAATATGCCTATTATAATTTCCGAATTGGATATAAGAACTTTTTTCTTCTATATCTCTTCGAGGCTACACTCTGTGTAATACAGTTTTCGTTGAGTTATTTTTTTTTATGTCACTTCTATACAATAGGGAATATTAGGTGAAAATGTTGCTAGGATGAAGTCGAAATAGGAACTCACGCGAAATATTTAAATTGCACACACACACGCACACACATACACACAGACACTCATACACACTCACACAAACACATACATACATATATTTATATATATATATATATATAGTATATATATATGTGTTGTATATATATATATATATATATATATATATATTTTATATATATATATATATATATATATATATATATTATATCTAGATAGATGAATAATTATTCAACATGGATGATTAGGCTATTCCTCGGCAGTACAAATCAGAAGGCGTTGAAGAAGACAGCATCAAACATAATGTCACTTTATTCTCTTTGCGAACGTTTCGAGACCAATGTCTCATCGTCCAGGCTAAAAATAAAGATTAAAAACCGATATACAATACAGCCATTTAAAAAATTATTTTTGTTGACATAAAAAAAAAAAAAAACACATTGAATAAAGTAAAGTAATACATGGAAATTCACAACATTGAAATACAAGTTACTCTAAAAAATGAAATAAAATAAAACGAAAATATAAAAAGACAAGGTGTCTTTTTTAACTATTCCTAATTTTAACAATGCCTTTTTATTTATTTTTTAAATCTCGTTTATTTTATTTCATTTTTAGAGTAACTTGTATTTCAATATTGTGAATTTCCTTGCATTATTTTATTCAATGTGTTGTTTTTTTTATGTCAACAAAAATAATTTAATGCTGTATTGTATATCAGTTTTTATCTTTTATTTTAGCCTGGACGATGAGACATTGGTCTCGAAACGTCGCAATGAGAATAAAGTGACATATGTTTGATGCTGTCTTCTTCAACGCCTTCTGATATATTATATATATATATATAATATATATATATATATATATATATATATATATATGTATATGTATGTATATATATATATATATATATATTATATATATATATATATATATATATATATATATATATATAGTATATATATCATATATATATATATATATATATATAGATATAGATATAGATATAGATATAGAAATAGATATAGTATATATATATATATATATATATATATATATATATATATATATATATATATATCTATCTATCTATCTATCTATATATATATATATTCTATATATATATATATCATATATATATAGATATATACATATATATATATATATATATATATATATATATATATATATATACATATATAAAATTTCTGTCGAACTTAGAAGAGAGAAAATCCTCCCAAAAACTACATTTGAAAATTTGATTTGAATTCTTTTAACTCCATTACTTTCATACTTGCGAATGAGTATGTATTGACATTAAGAGAGAGGCATGAATATTTCAAACAATACATGGCACTATACAATGGAAGCCAAATCACCTGGATACGAAAATTCCATCATAAAATACACTTTTAACAGACGTTCATTAGCGAATGACAGTGCCATTGTGAGGCGTGCCTTGAAATCTCAAGGACGAGTGGTGTCACCTGCTTTATTTAGAGGAATTGTGTAGTTATTATAGTCATGAAAGCAGAGGAATACTCAAGGGGACATTACGATAACTTACGGTAGATGATATGTTATGGTAATTCAAATATCAAAGCACTATTTGTCACTTAAACTGACATCTGTAATTTCAGGACGAAATCGTGTTATGAAATGAAATGTTGGAGTATAAGGCAATATGGAAGAGCTTTCTATATAAACAATATAATAAAGAAATGATAAGAAAAAAGCGATTATCCATTCTGACAAATAGACGAAAATATACTGACATATATAGGGCGATTTGTAAAATAGGCAAGGGGCCGTTTAAATAATCAAGAAGTAAATAAATAACGGATAAATCAACAACGAAGTCACAGCAATTATCAATTCTGACAAATATAAGCAAAATCGAACTGACAAATTGGGCGACTTATGAAATAGGCAGGAGGCCGTAATTAAGATGTAAATAAATAGATATGATAGCTACTTGCTTTACAATAGGGACAACCGAAATGTCATTGATGGGGGGGGCGGGGGGGGGGGGGGAGTGACAACAGAGTGGGCCATTGTTCAAGTGACGTTTCCTTCCGAGAACCGATATATTTGACAGATAGTACCATACGTCCATTTGTCCGATATTATAACAGCAACGGGCTACAGGTAACCAATGACAACTTGTATCCAAGGCTGAGGCGTTATATTACTTGATGAGGTTTATATAAATTGTATGTATGTATGTATGTATGTTACATTATAAATAAATATTTATCACATCACCGTGATTCATATACATTCATTAAGCTACAAATGTATGATTATGTAATATAGTATGTAAATAATAATATATATTTGTATATATAGATATATATATATATATTATATATATATGTATATATGTGTGTGTCTGTGGGTGTAAACATATTTACAGAAACGGTCACCTGAACCTGAGAACTATCAATATATAATAAGAAATACAAAACATAAGATCAAATGAAGCAAAAAAATAAAACAACAAAACTTAAACCACCAACAAAACAAGACCCAAAAAACGTATAAATCAAAATAAAAAAATACATAAACAACCACAAAAGATAAAACCAGACAACTCCCCTATCAAGAATCAACAGCAAACAGCCGTAAAAACGTATAAACAGCCAAGAAAAAAAAAGAAGACGACGACGACGACCTTCTAACTCTCCCAGCGACTAACCAGGAATCGATGTCTTCAGAGAGACTCGTGTATGGGCATTACGTGATCAGGAATAAACAGCCCAAGGTCGGCCTGGAATACCAACATCCCGTCAGGTCGGTACTGTTGCATGAATGATGGAAGATATCACTATATTTTTTTTAATTTGAATGAATGATGGAAGCGAGTGATAGTGATAGCATATCTACTGTGATAGCATATGTATTGCGGGTCAACGCACATTCGTATATAAGCCTGTCAATATATGTCTACAAAGGTTATGGGAGGACAATATAAATCGAAAAGCAGATATATATAACTGAACTAAAGGAAGCTGGCAGACTATTTTTTATTTAAAATATATACTTTAATGGATAATGGAGTTGACTGATAGTGATAGCACATATAATGAATGCATCAGCACGGACAATTAGATATCTGTATGCTAAAGAATCGTGAATATGTACGTGAACCAGCTCATACGTGCATACATAAACAATGAATATATATATATATATATTATATATATATATATATATATATATATATATTATATATATATATATACACACCGAAGAAAGTAGTAGGAAAAGGCATCCTCATCTTTCAACAGTTTATTTCAACAGCACCTCCAAAGTCAGGCATATTAAAAGTACAGGACTTCACTAAAATTTCAGAAACACCTGCCTATACAAAAGAAAGAGTAAGACTAACACAATATATGTAAAATTAAAAATACAGTGAGGCAAACCAGCTGCCCAAAACTAGGCTATGAACAATTTTACAGAGGACGTTTGGGTATTTAACGACGGTACAGTCTTTTTGATCATTATAGATTCTAAAATTGTCCGGTTGTTGTTGTTCCGCAGTTGGCCCAAGATAGAAAATTCCTTGCTAAACATGTAAAACATATATTGACAGCAAGGAATTTTCTATCTTGGGCCAATGCGGAACAACAACACCACCAAGGACTATAATTTTTAGAATCATAATGATCAAAAAGACTGTACCGTCGTTAAATACCCAAACGTCCTCTGTAAAATTGTTCATAGCCTAGTTTTGCGGGCAGCTGGTTTGCCTCACTGTATTTTTAATTTTACATATATTGTGTTTTAGTCTTACTCTTTCTTTTGTATAGGCAGGTGTTTCTGAAATTTTAGTGAAGTCCTGTACTTTTAATATGTCTGACTTTGGAGGTGCTGCTGAATGTTAACTTTTACTTTTAATTTTAACTTTTTACTTTATTGAGAGCCTGTTTTGCCCATTGGACATTTTCTAAGATAAATGAAATGAAATTAAGTATTAATGTTCGTAAAATTTATATATTTTTAGCCTTGAAAATGCGACTTGGAATTCGTCGCGAAACGTCGGCATTAAAATAAACTGTTGAAAGATGAGGATGCCTTTCCCTACTACTTCCTTCGGATATATCTTCTTTGAGCTCCAGCTCCGGCCCTTATGTGTATGTATGCGTATATATATATATATATTTATATATATATATATATATATATATATATATATATATATATATCAATGGATTTCACAGCATAGTTCTTGAAACAAGAAACGCAAAGTTCAAAGATCTGACTAGCAACGTGAGAGAGAGAGAGAAGATTGAGAGAGAGAGAGAGGACGAGAGAGAGAGAGAGAGAGAGGGGACTCAGGTGCGACTAGCATCCTGGCAAAGCTTCCGGCATTCAACAGCAAACGCTTCATTGCATCTTCATTGCAGGAAAGCATTGCATTGTTGCAATGAGAAACACCGGTGCCCAGCAATGCTTAAAAAAAACCGTTTATGTCTAAATAAAATGATATAAATTTCATTTATTTAACCATTTAATTAGAGAGAGAGAGAGAGAAAGAGAGGACGGGAGCGGAGGGGGGGGGGGGGGGGGGGGGACGAGAGAGAGGAAGAGAGAGAATCGAGAGGAGAGATTGAGAGAGAGAGAGAGAGATTGCCAAGGAGCACACAGAAAACCCGACGAATTCGAAATCAAATTAAAGACACTGAGAAACTATGAACTGGAAGCTGACAAACAAATTAGGACAGACGAACTGAATTAGGCCTTATAAAAAGACCATGGAAACAAACAAGGGAGAGCAGGGGGGGGGGGGGGGGGGGGGGGGGGGGGGTTGCGGGGGGGGGGGGGCGGACAAGGGGGGGGGGGGGGGGAAAAGAAGGAGAGAGAGAGGAGGAGAGAGGAGTAGAAGGGGGGGGGGGCGGAAAAGAGAGAGGGGGGGGGGGGGGCGGAAAGAGAAGAGAGAGAGAGAGAGATAGAGAGAGAGACGAAGAGAGAGTTAGGAGAGAGTTTTATAGACTAACGTTAACATATATGTATCTATATATACATATACGTATACATATACACACACACACACACACACACATATATATATATATATATATATATATATATATATATACATATATATATATATATATATATAAATATATATATATATATATATATATATATATATATATATATATATATATATATATATATATATAGATAGAGAGAGAGAGAGAGAGAGAGAGAGAGAGAGAGAGAGAGAGAGAGAGAGAGAGAGAGAGAGATATTCACTTTTAACTAAATGAAAGGCAAACTGCACTCGAATAATGTCAAAATCCCTCAAAAAAAAAAAAAGAAAAAAAAAAAAGAAAGATCGCGAACAATGATCACAAGCGCTTACCTGAACTCCATTCCTATTCTAATGAGCTGCGAAACACAAACAGAAAAACAATCCGGCACAAACATACAAACATCCATTCAGTGCTTTCGTCTAACAAGACGTAACTTCAGGAATAAACAAATAAAAAATGCGCCATCGAGTTTTCTGTTCAGCGTATCATAATCAAGGCCACTGAAAACAGATCTATCTTTCGGTGGTCTAGGTATATAGTGCTGTATGAGCCGCGGTCCATGAATCTTTAACCAAAGGCCCGATGGTGGCCTGGCCTATAGAGTTGCCAGATGCACGATCATGGCTAACTTGACCCCTAAATATAGTAATAACTACTGAGGCAATTTGTTATGTTTGATGATTGGAGGGTGGATGATCAACATACCAATTTGCAGCCCTCTAGCCTCTATAGTTTTTTTTTATCTGAAGGCGGACGGACAGTTTTCTTTGTACAATCAACTAAAAATGACACTACCTTACTCAAACTTAATTACTGGATCGTGGATGAACCACCCGTGCAGAAAACTTCCAAGAACATTAACAACTTCACACAACTACACAGAAGACTCAACTCACCAACAGCACGTCGAATCTTCCTACATATATTGCTCCTATGAACCCAACTAACCTTTCTAGATAGAAATATCGCTGATTTAAACTTTACTAATCTCCGTAGACTCTAGGGCCAATTTACGTTCAATTCACATCTGTATCTATATTCATATCCGTCCTCAAAATCTATATACATATTCATACATATATTAAATATTTATAATCTATAAAGTTCAATGTTAATATTCATAAACTGAAGTACTTTTATATTCCTATATATAAAGTTCAATGTTAATATTTATAAACTGCAGTACTTTTATATTCATAAATTTAAAGTTCAATGTTAATATTTATAAACTGCAGTACTTTTATATTCATATATAAAAAGTTCAATGTAAATACTTATAAACCGTAGTGCTTTTAAACATTAAAATTTACAGCAAAAATGAAAAAAAAATATAAATGAATGTTTACAAAACGGATTTATCAGGCAGTGATCTTTTAGGAAATACGTGACAGAAGCTTCTGCTCTTTTTTAAGCACCCAGAAAAAAAAAAAAAGGGAAAAATGGAACCATCACTGATAGGATATAATTTCTCCCCATGTTGTACTTACGAGACCGTGAAAACGAAATTAATGAAATTGATTATAATCTGATTGCCAGTCAGAGCATGGAAGACTCAATTAATAAAGAGTCTCATTCGACCTTTTTTCAGTGAAAGGGAAGAGACTCATTTTCAACCAGATGATAGCATTGAAAGAGTTAAAGACCTCGCGTAGCGGCGGGATAGTCCTTTAATTTAAAAGAGAGAGAGAGAGAGAGAGAGAGAGAGAGAGAAATTCTGAAGTCGTGATTATAAAAGCAAGGTGGGAACGAATTATGCAGATATGTACATACATTTTTTTATTATGTTCGATGTTTGTGTTAATTATTTATATATTGTGCTTTTTTTGAGTTTCTGAGACAAAAAATAACGGGTGTTTCTTAAGCATCAATAATTCGTTAATTATTTACACAAATATATTAACAAGACCTATCTATCTATCTATCTATCTTATCTATCTATCTATCTGTGTATATTATATATATATATATATATATATATATATATATATATATATATATATATATATTATAAGAAAAACTACATTATTTTTTATTTGCCTTTTATGAATTTAGATCAGCCTGTTTTTCTAGGTTTAATTACTAGTTTTTAAAGAATCATTTTGTGGCAGAATAGCCTTTGTTTTGTATGAGCATTTGTTTATTTTATTTTTTGAAATTTAAGTGTCCGTTGTCTGGTCATTTAATGTGTTTAGCGTAAAGTGCTTAATTTAACGTTTCTCCAGTGTGGTTAGGCGCCTCCTCCCCGTTTGTTTATATTACCGAACTAATCGTTTAACGTTCTTTGTTTTTATTGTTTTTCTTTTTTTATGCGAGTGTTTATGAACGTGTCTGGGTGATGTCTGGACGTTGGTGCTCGGACACAGTTCAGTTCGGGCTTGAGCACTCCCTTGATATCATACCTTGAGCAGCATACTTATTTGGACTTTGGATGACGACTATTTGGCAGTTTATCTGGATGACGATTCTTTGGATTACGCTTTGGATCCTCGCCTTGGTCTGTTGTCTGCAGGTTCTCTTGTCACCTGCGACTCGAGTGTCTCCTGCCTCGATCTGTGACTCGTGTACTTCGAGTAGAGACTCGCAGGTGCTCCTGTCACCTGCGACTTGGGCCAGTCCTGCCTTTCCCTGACGAGGAGGAATTCCCAGGGAATTGGTGCCGTCGCATTCTTCTGGCACTTTCGTCTCCATTCAGCTGCTGTGGTTTTGGGAGCTTGCTAGCTCGTGAGATGGCCTGTAGGGAGGCTGACGCCAGGTAAGACAGAGTGTCTCTGATTTTCGTTTGGGATCGCCTTCCCTTTATGGTATTACTCTGGCGTTCAGGACCTGCCCTGTTAGCTAATTTGGCGAGTGGATCACGGCCCTAGTTTTGTCTCTCCTCTGATATATCCACTGAAGTGAGAAGAACTATACATCCTTTGTATTATTCAATCTATATATATATATATATATATATATATATATATATATATACATATATATATATATATATATATATATATATATATATATATATATATATATATATATATATAGTCATATTTGCGTCGAGACTATATAACGTCATTCAGTAGGTCTATTATAGACAAGGTTTTGTGTGCTTAGTTTTGTGTTGATAGGTAGGATTTATAATGGTTTTCCTTTTTATTTTACTCTGTCTTCCTTCTTTCTTGGAATTAGTATTAGGTAATTTTTGGTCTGGCCAGCTAAATTGTTGGATCCAATCAAGTTTATTATTAATAACGGTTATTTCTCCTGTCTTTGTTAGGACTTAGCTTCTTAGTTTTAGGGAATCCAGTGTGTTTCTAAGGACTGGTATTTGTCCTTCCTGGTTATGTTATTTGTCATCCGACAAGGTTGATCTAAATTGTGTATTTAAGTATTAAATATTGATAAGTTTTCTTGAGTGTTTGTTTCCACTGACCTTTAGCACTGAGTTACATTTATTACTGACAACAATTATTATAATAAGAACTTTTATAACAACCCCAAGGGTTGTAACACACACACACACACACACACACACATATATATATATATATATATATATATATATTATATATATATATATATATATATATATATATATGTGTGTGTGTGTGTGTGTGTGTGTGTGTGTATGTGTGTCTGTGTGTGTGTATTGATTTCAGTTTTAGAGACAAAAATAACAGGTCTTTACTAAGCATTAATGATTTGCCAATTATTTAAACAAATGTTTTATGAAAAGACACACACACACACACACACACACACACACACACACACACACACACACACACACACACATATATATATATATATATATACACCTCAAACCTCAAAATAAAAGAAAACCGGGAAATTTAATTTCACTTAAGTGAAATTCCAAAAGGCACGAACAAGAATTAAGACGAAATCTATCAAAATGACATTCGTTCCATAAAAGTAAATTCAAAACCGCCGCGTAGAGAGTAACCAGTGTTGCCATTCTGTGTGACATCACTCCTCAAAGAAGTCTTATTCCCCTTGGTGTTCGAGCTCTCTCAAGAGAGATCAAACTCCAGGCGTTTGTTGATGTTCTAGTTGCAGATCGGGGTCATTTTTTGATAGCTTGTAATTGACAACTGATTTTGCTTTTCAATCGGAATTTTTAAAGTCTTGTAATAACTTTTTCGTTTCAATTTTCTGGATTTATAGGTTATCTGTGTTCTTAAGGGCAACCTTATTTCTCAACTGGACCATTTCATATAAAGTACAGTGAGGTACAAATCAATCACATTAGATGTTATAAAAGTAACTACAATCACATCCATAACAATACCAAACAAGTAAATAATATCTTCGGCGTAATAGAGTTTTCTGTACAGCTAGTACAGCGTATAATCAAGGCCACTAACAATATATCTAGCTTCCGGTGGTCTCGTATAATGCTGCATGGCCGAATGGTTGCCTGGCCTATATCGTTGCCAGACGCACGAGCGTGGCTAACTTGATCCTTAAATAAAATAAAAAAACACTGAGGCTAGAGGGTTGCAATTTGGTATGCTTGATGATTGGAGGGTGGATAATCAACATGCCAATTTGCAGCCCTCTAGCCTCAGTAGTTTTTTTAAAGATCTGAGGGCGGACAGATAAGTGCAGACGGACAGACAATAACATTATAACCCTTTCTATTAAAAAAATACATTTAAATTTTATAATCACCTCATTAACAGCCATCAAAGGGAGCTATGGCATGACTGATCACAGACTGCCTGAATTATCAAAGAAATCGCCATGCAAGGTCATTATAATTAACCTTTTCAAAACAAATAACAGATAATCATCCAATGTTTATATTCAACAGCCACTGATCGACCTCCACTCTTGGTCTTAAGAAATATTCGACGAAAATTTTGAAGGAATAAACGACAATCGAGAAATGTAAAGTAATAATAAAAAAAAGATACTAACTTTATTCGACTTGCTTCGTGTACTCCTAAGAAAGGCTTAAGAGAGAAAAAGGGAAAATGAAGAAACTTGAAGAAATATATCTTGAATGAATGTCACGACAGATATATTGATAGAAATTAAGAAACTTGAAGAAATATATCTTTGAATGAATGTCACGACAGATATATTGATAAAAATTAAGAAACTTGAAGAAATATATCTTTGAATGAATGTCACGACAGATATATTGATAAAATTAAGAAACTGAAGAATATATCTTTGAATGAATGTCACGACAGATATATTGATAAAAATTAAGAAACTTGAAGAAATATATCTTTGAATGAATGTCACGACAGATATATTGATAAAAATATCAAAAAATATATTTCAAAATGAAAGATATAACTAGAACAGTAACTGGAGAAGCATTTTAAAGTAATATATTGAAAGATATCTTAAAGAAATCTATTCGAAGACATTTTAAAGTGAATATACCGAAACATATCTTACGGCAATAATAAGATAATTAAGATGGTGTAAAACGAAGAAAACTTAACATCAAGAAACTATCTCTAAGCAAAATCAAGAAACCCATCTCAGATTAACCCCTACGAATAACACCAAGAAACCGCCCCCCCCCCTTCCTTAAACAACATAAAGAAACTTATCTAGGAAGCGACATAAAGAGAGCTATCTTAATATCAAGAAAGATATCTTATCGACCGAGTCGGCGGCCATAAAATGACAGTCAATACGCAACGGGTCATTATAGTGGAATTATTGACAGACAGAAAGGAAGGATTATTGATTTCAGCCGCGTATTCCCGGTTACAGAGAGAGAGAGAGAGAGAGAGAGAGAGAGAGAGAGAGAGAGAGAGAGAGGAACTAAAGACTTTTTATGTTGTATATACAATCAAAGAAGTTTGTTTTGAGAGAGAGAGAGAGAGAGAGAGAGAGAGAGAGAGAGAGAGAGAGAGAGAGAGAGAGAGAGAGAGAGAGGAACTAAAGACTTTTTCTGTTGCATATAAAATCAAAGGAGTTTGTTTTTGAGCGAGAGAGAGAGAGAGATAGGAGAGATAGAGGGAGAGAGAGAGGGGTTATAAATATATTCTATGAACCTTTTTTTTTTTAGGGAGAGCGACGGAAACGGGAAAAAAACAAAAATCATTAAATAAAATAGACGATAATTCATGAAAAGGTATATTTCCAAAATTTTGACTAACACGAAAAAAAAAAAAAATGAAAAAGAATATTTTTGCTCGTATCGACTACTCTGATTTCATGGGCAATTGATACGCTTAACCGATTTAAAAAAAAAATGCAAATGTATTCTGTATTTCGCAATAAAAACCAAAGCTGTGAAGTTCATCTGGCCAAAAAATTGTGAAATTGTTGGGGGGTGGGGGGGAAGGGAGTGGTTAGTATTTTGATCAATGCAGGTGAGTCAATATATATTTTTTCCATGTCCAACGCCCTTTTTTCAACGTTCGGTGGGGAAACACGAGAAAT
>NC_061088.1:8129437-8131937 GCF_015104395.2 Macrobrachium nipponense | reverse complement strand
GAAACTTAGTAAGACGTAAATGAACTTGAAAAGTGATTGATATTAACTCATTGTATCACCAGGTAGGTGTAATGTGTCAACACGGTAATTTGTTATATGCTGACCTAAAGTTTTCCCTAAAATAAGAGTTTGCTTTAGAACAAGCACAAGTCTAGGAAGGAAAATAATCAACTTACTACAGACGATGCATGAATGATCCAAAGTTTTACTGCTAAGATTCACCTACACGAAACTTCTACTGACAATCAGAAGAACAGTTCAGTGTCAGGAACAATAAAAACTTTTGTTTTCGTGAAAGTTCTCCATACAATCCAAAGAAGAACAGTTCAGTGTAAAGATCATAAACTTTTATTTTTGTGTATCCAAAAGTTCTACGGACAATCCAAAGAACAGTTTAGTGTCAAGAACAATAAAAACTTTTATTTTCGTGAGGCCAAAAGTTCTACATAGAATCCAAAGAAGAGGAAGAGAAGAGGATCCAGGGCAAGGGCAAGGGCAAGGGCAAGGGCAAGGGAGCCCCCACCCCCACCAACCCGCCCCCAAACGAGGGCATCACCCGTGACTTACCTGAAGTTGGAGCAGGGGTGGATGATCCAGTGTCCCGCCGCCTTCTGCCGGATTCTCTCCTTCATAAGGGCCTTTTTGGAGCCGAAGAGCTTCATGGCCAGTTTATTATCGGTGGGCTGGAAGAGGGCCTGCAGTTGGTTCTTGAGGAAAGAGGGCTTGGGCTCGGCGCCCCCGGGCTGGGCACCGCCGGAGCCCCCGACGCAGAGCTGCCCGGGTCCCAGCTCCTCCTTGGGCGTGCCGTACAGGGAGACATCGTCACCGCCGAAGTGCACTTTACTGACATCGCGGAAGTTCATCTCGGGGGAGATGTAGTCGTTCACGAAGGCTGTCTCATCCTCGACGGCCGTCACGAGCGAGTCGGTACAAGTGGTCGTCTCCACCGAGATCTTGATGTCGTCTCTGAGCGTCGCCGACCGCGGCGACCTCACCTCTTCCTCAGAGCCCGTCAGGGGGCTGGTCACGGCCACCCGCCCGTTCGCCAACCGCAGACTGGGCAGGCGCTGGGCTCGGCGCCCCTCTTCTCCTCCCCCCTCCTCCTCACCTACCCCACCACACCACCACCACCACCCCCAACACTCGCACACGAGCCGTCCCTCGTGTTGGCCCCCGCCCGAATCACGCGGCCCGCCCCGTTGGCCACCGTCGCTCCTCCCCCTCCCCCTACTCCTGACGTCGTTGACCCCGCCCCGCTTCCAGCCAGACCTCCTCGGGACCTGACGGCGCTGCCGGTGCTACTGCTGCTGCTGCCTCCGCCTCCTCCTCCCTCCTCCCCCCCTCCTCCTCCTCCCCCGGCGGAACCAGCGCCCCCTCCTGGGCCCCCGCCACCGCCGCCGCCGGCCCCAGAGCCGCTGGCTGACAGTGACCCCGAGCCGAGGTCAGCATCCCGGTATTCGCCGAGCTCTCGTTCACTGTCCCTGCAAGGAGGTGGGAGAAGAACAAGAAGTGTTAGATGGTGAAATTGACTCGAAACTAATAAATATTCATTTTTTTAATTGAAAAAAAAAAAAACTATTTGCTGCAAGGAATGAATAAGAAGGAAAAGATTAAGTGTCAGATAATGAAATTGACTTAAAACTAATAAATATCTATTTTTAATAGAAAAAATTATATTTGTTGCTAAGAGTGAAAAAAGCGAGTGATAACTGATCAATTTTACTTTATCTTTTAAAAAAATAAAAAAAAAATGATAATATGATTTATTAAAGTTTTTTTTCAAGAGAAACCTTTTTTTTTTTTTTGCAATTTACTTAAAACTAATAAATATTTTTTTTAAATAAAAAAATATATTTGTGGCTAGTAGTGGAAAAAGAAAAGAAAAGCGGGTGATAACATGTCAATTTTACTTAAATATAAATACAATTATGTTTATTCTTTTTTTTCAATAAAACTTTTTTTTTGCAATTTACTTAAAACTAATAAATATTTTTTTTTTTATAAAAAAACATATATTTATGGCTAGGAGTGGAAAAGGAAAAAAATGAGTGATAGCTGATGAATTTTACTTAGATATAAATATAATTATTTTTTTCATTTTTTCAATAAACTTTTTTCTATGAAAAGCAAGTGTTAGTGATGCTATTAACTGAAAACAAAGATATATATTTTTCCTTTATCAAAAATTATATTTGTTACTAGGAGTGAAAAAATAAGAAAAGAAAATGTTACATGATTCAACTTAAAAAAAAATGAATTTAATATTTTTATTTTAACTAAAAAGAGTGAATGTAAATAAAATGAGTGAAATTTGAGGACCGTACGTTCTTAGCCAATACCTAAAACAAAGTTGTAACTGACTAATAACTAATAATAATAATAATAATAATAATAATAATAATAATAATAATAATAATAATAATAATAATAATAATAATAATAATAATAATCAATAATAATAATAATAATAAACATGAAAAAGTTCTAATTAGTTCAACAG
>NC_061088.1:8114437-8124437 GCF_015104395.2 Macrobrachium nipponense | reverse complement strand
AGATAGTTATTGGCAAACGATGAGAACAATCGGATGAAACCAAGGTAATAATACCGGTGTGCCACAAGGGTCACGGTGTTAGCTGCAATACTGTTTGTTATTATGAATTGAAAGACGATAGACAGTAAGTTTTAAGGATTCGGTCGTGAGTAGTTTCGCTCGATGACACAAGAAAAAGTAGAGAAATTACTTGTGATGAAGAGATAGGAAACCGCTCTACAAACGAGACCTTAAACAAAGGTAATATGATTGGGCCAGAGGAAAACATAGGGATGGTATTTAACTCTGGATAAAGTTTGAATCCAATAAAGTTATGGAGGGAACTAGAGAAGGGGAAAAGCTCTATGCATTATGAGGGGACCTAAATAATGGAGACAATCAAAAAAATAATAAGGAAGCAAGTTAAAGACCTTGGTGTGGATGATGAATAGGGAACATGGTTATTGCAATGATCAAATAGCAATTCTTTTGGCAAAAAATGTAAAGCCAAAAAATGGGAATGTTGTTTACGGCACTTCAAAACAAGAAAAGCTGAACCACATGATTATGGGCTTTATAAAACATATGTTCGTATAGTCCACTTGAATATTGGCAAATATGATAATGGTACCCACACTATCAAAACAAGGATATTGCCACAAATAGAGGAGTGTAACAAAAGGTCCGTTTACAGCTAGAAATAGAAGAAGTTTGGTAAGGAACTTGACTACTGGGAAAGACTACAATCATTTAAAATTAATATAGTCTAGAAAGGAGAAGAGAACGCTAACATGATAATTCAGGCATGGGAAACAAACAGATATAAGGCAAATAACAGGAAAATATCATGGAACTAAAAATATCAGAAAGAGCAAGCAAGGGGGAAGGTAAAAGGATTTTAAAAAAACATAGTTGCCCAAAACAATAAACCAGGGAAAAATAAGGAAAAGCACACAGGACATTAATACCACTACGCACCAGCATCGATAATGCAGGCGTTCTATTCCCAATTTTTGCCGTTGCCAGCTTCATCTGGAGGAATATATCAGGAGGTGAGCGTAGATGTGTTTGAAGAATAAGCTCAGACAAATAATTCTAACAGTCCATCCCAGACCATCCTAAGAATTGGAAGATGCAAAATATACCGGAAGATTGTACTAGCAAACTCGCTTGGTAGACATTAGAGGTGCCATCAACACTGAGGGGACCTGGGGCAACCCGAACGAACTGTAAGGTAAGGTAAGGTAAGTTCCCTCATCCCTCTCCCACCGCCCTCTCTCTCTCTCTCTCTCTCCTCTTCCTCTCCTCTCTCTGTCTCTCCTCTCTATCTTATTCCTTCCCCAATTGTTTGTCTAATTTTAAGTTCTCTCATCCATCCCTCTACCAACATACGCCCCCCACCTCTCTCTACTCTCTCTCCGTCATATCCTCCTCTCTCTCTCTCTCTCTCTCTTTGGGACCAACCTAATCCTTTGTAAACTCCTTGTTAACTCTATCTCTCTCTCTCTCTCTCTCTCTTCTCTCTCCCTCTCTCTCTCTTCTTCTTATCCGTTAACCCCAGTTTGTCTATTTGCAAACTTCTCATCCCTCCCTCCCTCCCCACCCCCAACCCCCCTCCTCTCTCTCTCTCCCGAAGGGGTAAGCTATGTGAAAGAAAAAATGAAAAAAAATGGAATATACCTCATCACTCAAATATAGTCCTGCAAGTGGCCCCATGAAAAAAAATATTTCACAAATTGCTGCGCTTTGCATTAGTCTTTGTCACGAACAGATAAAGGATTTAACTTTATTTTGGAAATGAAGTAACTTCGATTTTTTTGTTTAGGAAAAAAAAAAAAATTGGGGGGTGGGTTTTGGGGTTTTTTTTTTTTATTTTTTCCCTTTTTTGGGGCGGGAATAAATAGTGTTTATTGCTCCTTTAGAGAGTCGAGGTTTATTTTCCTGTTTCTGATTAAAGGATTCAATTTCAGCTGAAAATCTGAAAATAAAGGATTTATTTCCCTATTTGAGAAACGGGATTATTTTATCCCTTTCAGATATGGAAAATTAATTTTTCCTTTTGGTGATGAAGGGTCTGCTTTCCTTTTCCAGAGTGGAGGACTTTTATTTTTGCTAAAAATAAAAAAAAATAAAAAAAATAAAAAACCCAAAACATTTGGGATACGAGAGAACAAATAGGATATCTGAAAAAGAGATTGCGTAGCAGACAACGGTGATTCTAAAGAACTAGTTACTATTTGTGATTTTTTTAAATAAAAGAAGCAGATAAAGCAGCAGCAGCGGTAGTAATGGCAATGGCAGCATCTATCTTTGAAGTTTATCAATAAATAATAATAGTAATAATTAATAATTAATAATAATAATAAAAATAAAAATAATAATAATAATAATAAAACCGAAATCACATGAGGAAAAGGAGGTGTGTAGTATATATATATGAATATATCAATCATATATATATATCTATATATATATATATATATAATACTTCGATATATACTCTATATATATTATATCTATAATATATATGTATATATATTATTGTATGTATATATCTAATATATATATATAAAATTGTTTATATATCTTGTTTTAATATATCTAATGTACATATCTTTATAAAACATAATATTTATAAATACACATATCATACATATATAATATATATAAATACAGATAATATATATATATAATATTATATATATATATATTTACCATATATAGATAATATATATAATTATAATATTATAATATCGAATATATATCTCATAACATATATATAGTTTGTATATTGGTCGTATCCTATAATGATATATTATATATATTCATTAATAATATATATATTCTACTATATAATATATATATATATACCTTATAATATATTTATATATCTCTTATAATTATATATATATAATAGATATATATTATATATAATATTAATATAATAAGGTGTATAAAACCAAACACACACAAACATATATAAATAAAAACCAATCTCGCTTGTTTGTGACTGCGAGTGCTTCCCCACACGTTATAAAAAATGCAAAACAAAAGATTTATGGCAAAAGACCCTGGGAGCGAGGTCAGCCATGAACCTATGACGGTATTAAAGTTGGAGAGAGAGAGAGAGAGAGAGAGAGAGAGAGAGAGTCGAGAGAGGAGAGAGAGAGTTCGCGACCCCTCTCCTGGGACAAAAAAAAAGTTTTTTTTTTTTTTTTTTTTTTCCCCCCCATTTTTCAGCGAGAAAAAATTACGCCGCAGGCACGAATTCATGGTTATACCATTGGCATTCTTTGATGCCGCCCCCCCCCTCCCCCCCCCCTCTCTCCTCTCTCTCTCTTTCTCTCTCCTCTCTCTCTCTCTCTCTCTCTCTCTTCCTCCCGTAACTAGTACCATGTTCCTTCTTTACCAAACCACCGTTACAAAATTATTTTTCGGTTAACGTTGGTCTCTCTCTCATTATACTTAAAATTTGCGTTTATCGTTAATTTCCACCTCTCTCTCTCTCTCTCTCTCTCTCTCTCTCTCTCTCTCTCTCTCTCTCTCTCTATGTATTGCACACATAGACATAAACCCAAGCGCTCCTATACATATATGGTAAACATTTTCAAAAATCTTGACGTATGCTGTCAACCATCATTCTTTTCAGTTCTAGAGGACACTAAATACTGGCAAATCTCCTGTACTTTTGTATAAACAATAATACCGGATTTCCGTATTTACTGTGGATATTAACGTGGTGCCCGGAAATTCATTTTTCCAAAATACCCTATTACCTGCTAAATTTTCCAAAAAATACCTAGTATTTTCATCATAAATCTGGCTTTTCTGTTGCCTAGTGTAGTACATAATTACAGTAACTTTTTGCAGAAGTTATTACGAAGTTATTACATGAAAAAGACTATTTTGAACAACCGCTGAAATTCAAACACAAATATACTGGCAACAAACATCGTTTTCGGTTGCCACACAAATACTGACTTCTCTGATTGAAGCTATCTCAGCATAAATTAATCAGACAGTCTTCTACAAAATATACATTAGTTTCCTTTTATCAATGGAAAGGAAAAAAGGAAGGAAAAAAATATATATGAAAAAACTGAAACTCCAGCTGAATACAGAAAGTACTGAATCATCCTCTTCTGAAAGGACATCTCGTGTTTGTATTTTTTCGATTACTATAAAAAAGACAACACTCTAGATTATCTTTGAGATATAAACAAATATTCAATGTTACGTTTTTTTATAGTACCAGCTACCTCCCTTTTGTGACAACAATGTAATCAATAGCTTATTTTTGTGAAGAAAAAAAAATCTAGGGTAAGTTTACCACAGCAATATACGCTCTAGATTACGTGTGTGACAGTTATACACACCACAGATTACTACTGTGTTCTATTTATGTGTTCTATTTATTGTGTACTATTTATGTTCCAACTTACATTTACATTAATGTGAATTTTAACTCAACTTCGTGACACCTCTAAACATTCTAGCTTACTTATATGACAACAATTAATAGTCCAGAGCATTTTGTGACAACGGTAGACACTTTAGCTTACATTTGTGGCAATACAAAACATAGCTTGCCAATATAACAACAATAACCAGCGTAACCTTGTGCAAGTCAGTGTAACCTTGTTAAATGTAGAGGATATAAATACGCTCTCTGAGTTACTTTCAGATATCAACATTCACACTAACTTAGCTTTGCAACAAACACACAGGCTAGCTTAGCTAAGTCTTATCGATACACAGTTTAGGTTCATTTTAGTCATCATTACACACTTTAGCTTTTAACTGAGACAGTACACACACCATCTTCACACTGAGACACAATGCAAACTTCAGCTTGATTCTGAAACATGACTTCCTACTATAATTTAATTTATGAATACCGATCTTTAGCTAAATTTGAAGAGATTAGTAACCGTTACATCTTCACATACTCAGGAATTACCGAACCATCACAAATGTATAAAATTTTTCAAAGCTGAAAAAGAGCGTAAAAAGAAATATCGCTCATAAAAGTAAAATGATTTGACAAAAAATTTCACTTCCTTTCCCTAATAAAAATAAAACGAGCTTTAGATACATGATCAATTTATTCATTGCAGAATACACGAAAATAAAGACAAATTTTATATTGAAATGAAAAAAGACAGAAGACGTTTGATATAGAGAATCATTTATCCTTTCGTTAACACTATGATGACGTAACAAAAGAAAGTTATTTTACCTGCTACAAATGATCGATATCGATGACTGGGTTTTGTACTTGGCGATTTCAAGGTCAGTTGAATGTTCTTATTATTATTATTATTATTATTGATTCATTATTATTATTATTAGTTATTATTACTTTGTTGTTTTATTTTATTTTATTTTTTTTTTTTTGGTTTTTTTTTTGGTCATCACAGTCCTCCAATTCTCGACTGGGGGTAGGTTTATTAAATGGGGGTTGGTGTTCCAGGTTGGCATCCTGCCTCCTTTAGGAGTCCATAACTTTTCTTACTATGGTGCGCCATTTGTCTAGGATCACACTCTCCTGCATGAAGTACCTGGAGCTACTTCCCAGCCCTCTAGTTTTTCCAGATTCCTTTCCAGGGATCCTTGGGATCGTGGCCTAGTGTTCCTATGATTATGGGTGTACAAGTTTCCACTGGCATATCCCATATCCATTCTTATTTTCTATTTTAAGGTCTTGATACTTACTCCATTTTTGGTTCCCTTTCTTTACTCTTGTCAAACTCTGGTGTCGGCATGGTATTGCGGGACATCAGTGAGTGATACTTTCATCTTGGTTATTATTATTATAATATAATAATAAAATAATAATAATAAATAATAATAATAATAATAATTCAATTAATTATTAATTATTATTATTATTTTTTTTTTTTTTTTTTTTTTTGCTCGATTCCACAGTCCTCTAATTCGACTGGGGTAGTATTTATAGTGTGGGGTTTCCGGGTTGCCATCATGCCTCCTTAGGAGTCCATCACTTTTTACTTATATTGGGTGTGCCGTTTCTAGGATCACACACCTTCTGATGAGACCTGGAGCTACTTCCAGCCTCTATGTTTTACTAGATTCCTTTTCAGGGAATCTTGGGATTCGTGCCTAACAGCTCCTATGGATTGGGATGGGTACGATTTCCAATGGCATATTCCCATATCCTTCTTATTTTATCTATTTTCCATGATCTGGATAAACTTATCATTTTTTGCCCTCTCTTTTCTCTCAAACTCTGGTGTCCCAGGGTATTGCCGACATCCAACTGAGTGATACTTTTTCTTCGGATTTTGTCAATCAAACGTCCACGTCTGGTCTATTTGCAACGTATCACCCCTCTCCGTTGTCTTGAATACCATCGTCCCTCAGAGGATCTTTGCCAGATCGTTTTTCGTTTTTATCACCCTCCTCAGGTTGGTTGCTCGTACCGCTTATTACTGACAAGGTAGCTGATGTTTTCTTGCACAGGCTCCAGGGTGGAGGGCTTTGTTGCCCACTGAAATCATGACCTCCTTTTTGTACTGGTTTTGTGCAAGTGCCAGGGCATTCACCTGCTATGTGGTTTATGGTTTCATTTTTCGTATTGCCACTTTCCTACATATGGGAGAGAGGTGTTATTTCCGTCTATCGTACGTCTTGAATCATATCTGGTTCTTAGGGCCTGAATACTTTGTGCCGATGATTATCATTCCTTCAGTTTCCTTCTTTAGCTCCCTCCCCCTCTGTAAGCCATTTCGCCAAGTTAGTCATCGCTGGCTAGTTTTTCTTTAGTCTGTTCTCATGTATTGTGCCGTTTGCATTGGTTTGTTGTCCTCGCCAGTCCTACTGGTCTCTCCTGTGTTTCTCCTGTTCTCTGTAATTATTTTCCTGGGGTCTTCAGTCTACTTTGTATTAGGTCCCTTCTTCCCATGCACTCTTTAGCCACTCGTCTTCACTGGTTTTCAGATATGCCCCAGTGCTCTGTTTTCAATGTTGACGCGTCCGTTCCTTTATACTTAGTAGTCCATCTCCCTCCTTCCTTTCGTTGTTATGATAGTCCTGTCCGTAATTTGCCTTTCTGGGGTGTAGTGCTTTGTGTATTGTCATTTGTTCCTGGTTTCTGGTTTTTGATCTATGCTGGCGGAGAGGAGTTCTGCCTTCTTCGTCAATTCCACTATTCCTGCGCTGTATTCTGAATTACTGGCATCTGCCCAGTGGTTTCTGGCTTATATATTTCCTCCATTGATGTTTTGTTGACTTGAGTATCGCCTTGAGTCCTGCCATATTATCTTTTCCTGCTCGTGCCTTCCATTCATTCTTGGTGTTTTATATCTCCTCCTTCCATTATTCCCAGTAATTTGTATCCTGTTCTATCTATGGTTTGTTTGATTTTGCTCCCATCTGGTAGCGTTATTTATCCCTTCAGTTTCTCGTTACTTTGCCTTTTTGTATGTTGAACTAAGGCGCATTTTTTTCTATTCCAAAACTCCCATTGTCTGATGGTCCCCAGATATACAATCCGTTACAGTCTGGAATTTAGGGTATCTATTTCCCCTTGATGTCTTCTTACCCATACAGCTTGATGTCGTCCAATGAAACATCAGATGGTTGATTTTATGTGTTGCCCTTTTCGTGAGTTGGGTACCCGGCATCCATCTTCTGTAGTACTTTTGTCATGGGAATCCATGGCTACTCCGAAGAAGGTAGTAGGGTGGGGAAGTGAGTCGCCCTGGAAAGATCCCTCTCCTGATATTAACCCGTCTGCTAGTTTATTGATTCCAGAGCTTGTAAAGTATTGTATTCCAGTTCGCTGCATTTATTTTTGGTATTTTGAGGGAAGCTGATGGGTATTTTCCATCTGCCCCATATATTTTCAGGCATTCTATTATCCATTGTGGTGTAGGTTGTGGTATCATGCGAACGGACTTTCTTATAGGTTCTATCCCATGCCAATGCTTAGGTTGGTTTTACCTTCTTCCTATGTCTTCATTTACCATTTTGTCTATCAGGAGCTGGTCTTTTTGTGCCCCTACACTTCCTTCTGCAGCCTTTCTGTTTGGTAGGGGGATGGGTTGTTTGTC
The DNA here is from genome assembly GCF_015104395.2 of Macrobrachium nipponense. Lineage (NCBI taxonomy): Eukaryota > Metazoa > Arthropoda > Malacostraca > Decapoda > Palaemonidae > Macrobrachium > Macrobrachium nipponense. The sequence goes on along the minus strand of NC_061088.1, from coordinate 8,116,383 downwards.
TACCTCTAGGTAGTTGTATAGCATTTCAACTGATTGATACCTGTTAGTAACTTTCCAACCTTATGGTTAGGCAGGTGATCGGCCTGATAGTTACTGGCTATATTATTTCCCATTACTCTTGTCTTTTTGCTACTAAGGATGTTGCTTCCGGTTGGGGTTCATCCATTTTGGGTTGCTTGGTGATTTGAGATACAATGCTGGAGTTGTTCTGCTATTCGTGGTGTAGGGCCTTGAATTTTTTGTTTTTGAGCCAGTATCCATGGACTTCATCGGGACCTGGGGTTTTCCAGTTTTGGCATTTTCTTTAGTTGGTGTCTGACTGTGTCTGTCGTGATCTCTGTGAATCTTTGTTTTATTCTCCCTGTTTCTTCTTCCTTGACTTCCTGGAGCCATGTTGCATGTTTGTTGTGTGATACCGATTGCTCCATATGTTTTCCCAGAGTCTCTTACTTGGTTCGCTTCAGGAATTTCTGGGTGGTTGTCTTCCCCTCTTAGTTGGCTGTATAGTCTTTTCTGGTTGGTTCCGAATAGTTTGTTTCTGTTGGTATCCCTTATTCCTGTTCATGTACCGTTGGATCTTGTGTGCTTTGGCCTTAAGCCTCTGTTTACATCTTCTATTGTGTTGTTTATTATTATTATTATTATAATTATTATTATTATTATTATTATTATTATTATATTATTATTATTATTATTATTATTATTATTATTATTACTGGATTATGTGTAACTAACGTCGACATAAAGCTGTCTTAGGAACTCGACTGAATATCGTATTTGTATATTCCAATTGGTTTTTATTTTTGTCTTTCAATTAATAAAAAAATACGGATACGTTTCCTGTAAGATTTAATAAAATGTTACTTGTGAGAGAGAGAGAGAGAAGAGAGAAGAGAGAGAGAGAGAGAGAGAGAGAGAGAGAGAGAGAGAGAGAGAGAGAGAGATTTACAGAGTTTAACTTCCCAACGTGAAAAACGAAATATAAACCTACCTATAATATGTCGTCAAATCTGAAATTCTACTATTATGATTTCAGTGCGTACACCTCTGAACTCAGTTCGACCAATAACGAGAGAGAGAGAGAGAGAGAGAGAGAGAGAGAGAGAGAGAGATAGAGAGAGCAAGAGTGAGTCCATCAACGTGAACATTAAAATAAAAATCCGATATATATATATATATATATATATATATATATATATATATATATATATATATATATATATATATATATATATATATTATCATACTATAATGGTGGGCGTCTGTCTGTCTGTCTGTCTGTCTGTCTGTCTGTCTGTCCTGTGTCATTCAATCACGGCCAAACGGCTGGTCAGATGGGCATGAAACTTGGCAGGGTTATGATGGGGACCCCTAAGATGGTTTGTAATGGGGTTTCATCCAACCTACCCCCCTCTGTAGGGGGTGGAGGTGAGAAGGGATTCCCTGAAACGGAGCTGTTTCTGGCCGTGAAACGAGGCTGGTTATTCCCGTAGACTTAGTTACTTTACGATTTTTCATACATAATTTCTGTACAACTCCCCGGAGAAAGTCGCGAATATTCAGCTCAGACACAATAGAAGATGAAAATTATCATCAATATCTGCAAGATTTTTTGAATAACTTAAATCCATCGGGACTACCAGTGCACAAAATAATGTTGAAGAAGTACTGCCCGGTAATGTTGCTTCGGAATTTCGATCCTGCCAATGGACATAATAAAAAGGAAACTGACAAGTTCCCACTTTCTGCTCTTTTTTGGAAGACACAGGATCATAAGAGCTTTTATCAGTAGCCACAACGCACTGGCATACAAGTTGCATCTTTGCAGTAACATAATGAAAAGAAAGATACTTTATTATTCGTATCACCGTGCAAAGTAATTGACAAAGAAACGAACTAATCAAGATCCCTTGTACCCGTTAAATAAAGTCACCGACAAGAGAGAG
>NC_061088.1:8098052-8108052 GCF_015104395.2 Macrobrachium nipponense | reverse complement strand
GAGATCACACGTAAATACAGCGAGAAGCCAACACTTTTAATTCTCATAAATTGTGTAGACAACCAATATATCAGTGTATTTTATTACTGTCATAATAATGATCTTAGGTCGGACTGGCTATTCATGTCATCTCAATCTCTGAAATATATCTAGCATTTCTTTTTTAAGCCATCTCTCTTACAAAGTACCAAGTAAACAGTAAATAGTTATATTTAATTATGATTATTACGCCATCCTAATCTTGTAAAATTCTGGTTGGTTTTTGTAGAATTCGGAAAAATGATGCCTTTTTCTACGCATGAATTAGTATAATAAAAGAGGGAAAGCAAAATTAGGAATATTTAACCACGGAAATTATTTCTCTATGAAAAAATAACAAGTGTAATGATGTATTTAATAACCAACATGGAATGCAATTAGGTGATCGAATTATATTATCAAATCAAACGACCATAAAATACCAACAAAGATAAAAACATAAAAACTATTTATGAGTCTGGAGTTCATATTTGATAATTACAATTAAGATAAAAACATTCAGTTCAATGGCTCTGCCCCATTTTATCATTTTCTCCCACCTTCCTAAATAACCACTTGTCCCACTTAGCAGGCGACTGGTTCTATTCCGTCCCTCTTAAAAGGAACTCATGCGAAAATAATAAGATAGAAAAAATAATAGATTTTTTTTGCTGCATATTATATTCTTGATAATAATACTTTGAGTAATAGGCTTACGAAGACAGGAGCTACACGCAAGGGTGTTTCTCAAGTTCATAAAATTAAAGTGCTTCCTGTAATAAAATATAAAGGAATTAGAAAATTTGGGAAATTCGATTTAAACGTTTATTATTCCTGAGAGTTTATGGTTTAATTTAAACAGTAAAATATATCACAGTTAACTGTACATTGATACCCAAAGATTGGCGGAAAGGTCTTAGATAGTGTATATAAAACTTAATAAAAAGAAACCAGAAAGCAGATATGTTTACTAACAGGGGAATTACCCAACAAAACAGGTGTGTGTGTGTGTGTGTGTGTGTACCTAAAAAAGACAAAATAAAATGACAGATGAGAGATTTTTCCTCTTTTACAGAAAACCCAATCAATCAAGAAATTGGTCATTAAAATGTCATATGGCATTCTGCAGGCAAACCCCAGAAATATGATACCCTACTGAAAATATAACAGTTAAAAAGTGCAAGAGAGAGAGAGAGAGAGAGAGGAGAGAGAGAGAGAGAGAGAGAGAGAGAGAGAGAGATTCATAAGATATCAGCATAACACACTTTCAAACTTACACAGAGAAAACACATGGACCTAAAAAGGAATAAGCAAGCGACAGAGAGAGAGAGAGAGAGAGAGAGAGAGAGAGAGAGAGAGAGAGAGAGAGAGAGAGAGAGAGAGAGAATCAACACAACAGGCTTGTAAGCTAACACAAAACAGACACAAGGACCGAAAAAACGAATGAGAGAGAGAGAGAGAAATTGATTCATAAGATGTCAGCACAACACTCTTGCAAACTTACAAGGAGCTACAAAGGGATAAAACAAGGAGAGAGAGAGAGAAGGAGAGACCTTCACCCTTACCAACAAGACCTTACAAATCGTTGTTAGGGTTGCCCCAGGATCCCTACCCTCAGTGTGAGGCACCTCTAATGTTCTCCACGCAGAGGTTGCAGTTTTTTTAGTACAGCTTCCGTGTTATATTTTTGCATCTTTCCCAATCTGGATGGTATGGGATGCAGTTTTAGATATTTTTCGAGCTTAGCTTTAACAAACAATCTACGCTTCACCTCCTGATATATTCCCTCAGTATGAGGCTGGCAACGCATTCGAATAGACGCTGCATTATCGATGCTGGTGAGTTAGTGGGAATTAATGGTCCCTGTGTGCTTTCCTTATTTTTCCTGGTAATAGTTTTTTGGGCACGATTTAATCTACCATATGCTTTGATCTTTCTGATATTTTTAGTTCCATGATATTTTCTGGCTATTTTCTTCCTTTTATCTGTTTCCATCGTCTGAATTAATCCATGTTAGCGTTCTCTTCTCCTTTCTAGACCTATATACAATTTTAAGAATTGCAGTCTTTTTCCCAGTAAGTCTAAGTGGTCCTTAAACTTTCTTCTATTCTTAGCTGTAAAGGGACCTTTGGTACACTGCTCTATTTGCTGCAATATCCTTTTGGATAGTTTGGGGATACCATAATCATATTTGCAATATTCAAGGTGGACCACGAACATATGTTTATTTTTAAAAGCATAATCATGTGTTCAAGCTTTATTGTTTTGAAGTGCCAGTAACAACATTCCCATTTTTGCTTTACATTTTTGCCCTAACAGAGTTGCTATTTGATCACTTCGCATACAACATGTTTCCCTATTCATCATCACACCAAGGGTCTTTAAACTGAACTTGCTTATTATTTGTGATGGTCTCATTATTAGGTCCTTATTCCCGCCTTATATGCATTGATAGCTTTTGTTTTCTCTGTCTCCAATAATGTTTATTAGATTCAAATTTATCAGAGTTAAATACCATCCTAGTTTTACAACCTCTGACCCAAGTCATTATTACTTTGTTTAAGGTCTCTTTGTAGAGCGTTCCTATCTTCATTCACAAGTCCAATTTTCTATAACTTATTTCTTTGTCATCATCTGCAGAAACATACTCACTACCGAATAAGCCCTTCACATTATTGTCTATGTCTTCCAAATCATAATAACAAACAGTATTGGCCAGCTAAACAACCGTACCTTGCGGCACAAACACCGGATATTACCTTGACTTCACCGGATTTTGCTCGTCGTTTTGGCAATAACCTTATCATGTTTTTTCCTGTTGTGTAAAAATTCTTTTAACCATCTTTCCTACGTTTAACTCCAACGATATTGTGTTTTCTTTTCTAATTTTTCTTCGCTAATAATATTATGGTCCTACTTTATCTTTATCAAAAGCTTTTGGCAAAGTCTAAATAAACCACATCTTTTCATTTCCATTTCCGCTTTTCAATATTTTTGAATATGTTCTCACGGTTTTATTCTTTTTGGGGAAGGATAACAGCTTTTGGGTTTTGTGTAACTTTTTTTCCGGGTACGAAACCATGTTGTACCTTTATTAAACAAATTAATTTATTTTTTTATTAAATGTTTCATAATATTTTTTCTTTCATTACCCTTTCATACAACTTTTCAGAATAATTGTGAAATGTTAGACTCACAGGTCCCTAGAATTAAACTTGCCACTTAGTCTTTGATCCACTTTTTGAAAGGTAGGCGGGTTAATATATTGCGCTAATTTGGCCTGCTCATCATAAAAATCTTGCCATGTATCTACACCTTTGTCTTAATTAATATTGCAAAGTGGCTTTTGCGGATAGAATGAACTACTTTCTTTAAAACAAAAATAGCAGGAATTCCATCAGGCCCTGCAGCAGCTCCCATTTTTAATTTCATTAATAGCCTGCACCAATATCAGCTTTCATTAATATCTATGTCATGCTAAATATCACTATTTTCATCCCTTACCCTTCTTATATCATTTATATTCATTATCTATTATAGGGGGAATGAATTCTCTCTTATAATCGTTCTGCCAGTATGTGCAAAGTTCCTTTTTTTCATTCGTTTAATCTCCCACCCTTCAATTCTCAAAGAGTGGGCCTATTTTCTATTCCTTCTTTTATTCAATCTTTTCTTCGCAATGGATGAAGTACAATAGTTTGGGGTTTTGCTTGATATTTTTAATAGGGTTTTTTCTTCCAAGTCCCGTTTTTCCATTTTCTTATTTTGAGGTTATTAATCTTTTGGTTCTGCATTTTCTATCTTACTTTTTTAGTTCTATAACTTTCCATGCATGTTTTTTTGTTTTTTTTTTTTGCAAAGACCTTTTTTCCACTTTTGACTGATTTTCTTGGAACAAGATCCTTCTGTCTATTGGTAACTGCCATGGAATGAATGTTTACTTTTTTCTTCTTCGGTATATATTTTTCCAACTATTTTCTCCAACATTTTATTAATAAATCTTCCGTATTTACCCTTATGGTTCATCACCTTACGAAATGTTAATATCCCAATCTTTGTTTAATTCTTTCATTAATTTCTGACCCATTTTATATTTTTACTGTGAAAGTTCGTATTTTCCAATATCCTTTTCCCCACTTTTTGCATTTCTTTTTGCTTACTCTTCTATTTTCACTTTGCTTTTGGAATGAACTGTTAAAATTCTATTGACATTATCGGGTCTGAAAGGATTCGCATTTATAAACTATTATTTTTCTTTAACATAATCATCTCGTTCACAAACAAACTACGTATAAAGGTATTTTCCTTTCTTGTTGCAAAAGGATCTTAGCCAAAAGTTTCTTGGAGTGGGCAGGGTCATTTATTTGTTGAATGTTGTATTCCTAGTAGCCAATATCTAATAGCTTTTCCAAATTGCCTCTTATCTTCTGCACGACTATTACTCTCTTTTTTATATGTATAAAGTTCAAACCACAATCAATCCTTTCCGATTCATTTCTTTCCAGTTATACGAAAGGAAGTTGAACGTCACTCCCAAAGATATGGAGAATAGGGTCCAGTCCTTGTGATTTCTACATATATCATCCAATTTTTTCAACTTATTAAGTCAAACGCTTTAGTTATTAGGAGGTTCGAATACATTCCTAATGTTGCATCAAGTTTTTCCGATTCAAAAATTCTTTAACCGCTATTAGTGTTTCAACATTCCTGGATGTTACTATATTTCTCATAGATTTTTCCTTCCTTTTTGTTTTTTCGTCCCCTTTCCATATTACGGTTCCCCCCCCCGGTTCCCCCCCCCCCTTGATTCCTATTTTTTTGTTCTATCTGGATCTATAAGTTTGGAACCCTTTTATTTGATCATCATTCCCATCTCTTTGGAATACCAGGTGGTTTCACTTATATTCATTATCTATTTTCTTTATTTTCATTTTCATTTTGGGGTTAGTTTTCTTCTAAGTACTCTCTATTTTTTCTTTTTGAGTTTTACGCGTAAACTAAACCCTGCGGGCATTCATCACTATGATGGTTTTGGCGTGTTTTCCTCCTTCATGTTTAAATACTGGTTAGTAATCAAGGGATGTTTTTCACCCATGTCTCTTTTCCTGTTCTCGGTATGTTGTTCGTTTTGTTTTTTTCATTTCCTGAAAAATTCTGACATTAAAAAAAAAAAAAAATCCCCCCCCAACTTTTCCATAAATTATTTGGATCTTCCCTTGCATCTATAATTTATTCATTTTGTGTCTTGAATCTGCAAAGTTTTCTCCGTTTCTGCAATATCCTCCTTGCATAATAAATACAGTTATTATCTCTTTGAGCATAATTTCGGAGCTGATGCTTTGAAATTTGTTTTTTGCTGACACCTCTGCCATATCTCATTGGGTTGGTTTTGCGTTTTCATTTTTCTTTTACCTGAATATTCTTGATTCTTTCTTCTTATTTGTTTTATTTATTATTTTGGATTTGTATTACTTGCGGTTTGGTTAGGTTTATTTTGATTTATGATTCATGGCTACAGGGTGGCATATATTTGCATTTTTTGTCGAACTTACAATCCTTTTCCTTCTTTTAGGTTTTTACCATATTTTTTGGATGCAGGATCTTCTGCAATCATCCCCATATACCATATACGTTATGCAACATTTAACCATTATATTTCATAGTTGTTTTTGACAAATAATCCTTCAGGATGTTTTGGTAGTAACATCTTTATCCAAAATCTGCAAGTTCCCATCTTTTTTCAAAAAAAGGTTGCAGATTTTGTTTTTCCTTTTCTTGTCCCTAATTTTTTATTTCCTTTCCCGGTCATTGTATAGATCTGGGTAAGAGCCTCTTTCGGGATTTTGCTTTTCTGTTGTCATAATCGTAATTTTATTTCTTCGCCCCTTTTTCCCCCCCCCTTTCCCCCCCCCCTCCCCCCCCCTAGGTTTATGGGGCTGCTTTAATTGCCTCATATGTAGGTATCCAATTGAGTATCTTCTGCATCCATTACTTTTATCTTGTTCTTTGTTTTCCTTATTTTTTTTCTGTTCATTTCAAGTTTTTGTTTCTTACTTCTTCCGTTTTTCCGTTTCTTCTTCTTTTTTTCTTTTCTTCCTTTCCTTCCTTCCTTCCTCCTTCTTCCTTCATTCTAGCATAACTATTTGGTACACTTCAATCTTGAGTTTTAATAACCAATTGTCTATCCATGATAGACATGGTTTTGGAACAAAAAAACTTCTTGTTATCTTTTTCTCAAATCTTGCAGTTACCTTCAAGCAACGACTGTGTATCGGGTCGGAATGTTGCATGCAGCAACATTTTCTGATTATGGTTTTGTGGATTGACTATGGCTATCCCAAACCTTAACACAGTTTTTGCATGCTTTTGGCATTCGTTTTTTCCTAAATGGCATCAATTAGGGATATTCACAAGATTCACCTTATTCATTTATTTTCTTGTAGGAATATAGGTTGGTTTATGTATATTTTCGTTTATGAGTCTCTTGACCCACTTTGGATTTTATTTGGAACTTCTTCAATTATTTTTCAAGATGTTTTCATTAGAATTTGTTCCAGTCTTTGAAGGATTATAATCCATTATAAATTATATCTATGGAATGCTTTTTGTACTCTTTTTGGTTAAGGACTGTTGCCTTGATTTCATAGATCGAGAAATGCCAGTTTCCCTTCCTGACTACCATCATCGTATTGCGGAATCTTGCGAAACACGCCAAATTTAACGCCACCTCTTCCCGCAGTTTTTGGAAACGTTAACTGCCATCTTTTCTCGCATTTATTAGTAAGTTACACCTTGATAAAACTAAACTTAGAAGAAACGCTTTTATCCTAACGATTTCACACCTAAATATTATCACCGATAGTTTCACCCGAACACTTCTAGATATTTCTCAAATTATAGTCGTAATGTTGAAAACTTGTGATATACTAGTTGATTAATCTGTACTTCACGCGGGTACGTTCTCACCAAGCAAGATGGCATACTTACTGAGAGAGAAGAGGAGAGAGAGAGAGAGGAGAGAAGCTCATTGCGGGGAATTCAATCCCCGGCCCATTAACCGTAACATTGTCGATGCTAATGCCTGGTGTTGATGCCACTCTAAGCGTGAAGGAAGCGATCTTCCGGAGAGTAGATGACCCTTTAATTAACCCTGAGGCGAATAGTCCGATAACGTTTATTAGCATAGCAGTTTCCAGTGTAATGGTGGAAGTGTAAGGGTGATATGTTGTTCCCTGGGTTATACCTTCAGAAAGTCCTCGTGCATGGATCCTCTGTGTATATTTTAAGCAGGCTAAGTATAGCGTGTAAGTGTGTGCTTTCCAGTTTAAGTGTATGGTGGAAGTGTAGGGTGTAAGTGTATGGTGTCCTCGGTGTACCTTCAGAAAGTCCTTAGTGCCATGGATTCCTATGTGGGTATATTTTTCAGACCAGGGCTAAGTGTAGGGTGGGGTAACCTGTGTGGCTTTCTTGGGTGGGTTAAATCTTCATGTAATTTGATTTTAAGAATCGTCTATGTGTAGCTACCTTATGTAGTCGAAGCGTAGGGTGTAGGTGTCTGGTTTTCTTGGTGTATTTTCAAAAGAACGAGTGCATGGATCCTCTGTGTATACGTTAAAGATTCTAAGAGTTGGGTGTAAGTGTACGGGGTTTGGGTGTATTTTCAGAAGTTCCTAATGCTTAGATCCTGCATGTATCTTCAACATTCCGGGTGTATCTCTTGAATATTCAAGTGTATTGTGTACATTGTGTACCCCTGTGTATATCTTGTACATTCTATGTGAATGGGTTTACAATTTTTATCTGCTACATCCTAGGAATATGGTTCATTCCATCCTACAAAATGTATGAGGTTCAGTGGTTTGATATATTCTAGCAAATTGAAAGTTTTTTTGGTATTGAATCCTTCCTTGTGTAATATCTTTAATAAACGTATGTGGTATTTTGGAAACAGTTTAATGCATTATTGGGGTTCCTCTGTGTATCTTTAGCAGTTAAAGTGTATGAATCTCCAACATGTATCTTCAAATGTTTACGTGTATGGGTCGTCTAAGTGTATCTTTGTGCATTTATATGTATGTATATATCACTTGTATAATTAAATCTGTCTTCTTTACTAAATACATTTTTATTTCAGTGTTTAGTATCTATCAAGTGCTTCTTCAAGTATCTGTATATTTCTATCTATCTGGATTTTATCTAAGGCCCTTTAACTAAAGACACGATATGTATATAGTACATACACACACACACACACACACACCACACACGAACACACATATATATATATATATATATATCTATATATATATATATATATATACACATAACATAAGTGTGTGTATGTACTATATACATATCGCGTCTTCAGTTAAAAGCCGTAAGATAAAATCCAGAGGTAGGTACCCACACAAATCCGAGTATACAAGGTGATATATATACAAATGCAGAAACACACATATATATATACTAATATATATATATAATATAATATATATATATATATATATATATATATATATGTACATAAATATATATATATATATATATATATATATATAGTATATATATATATATATATATATATGTATAACTTGATCAGCGAAATATATAAAACGTGATGCTATGTATAATAATAATGGTTTTTTTGCCACGAGGGAAAAAATGAAAAAGCGAGATAGCCAAGTACTTTCGGTCCTGTTCGGACCCTTTACTAAGGCGGGTCCGAACAGGACCGAAGTACTCGGCTATCTCGCTTTTTCATTTTTTTCCTTCGTGGCAAAAATCCTTTATATATATATATATACTTATATATATATATATATATATATATATATATATATATATATATATATATATATATATATATATATATATATATATATATATATCTATATATATATATAATATATTATATATACCTATATATATATAGATATATATATATATATATATATATATATATATATATATATATATATGACCTTTCTTACTAGTATCTTTTAACACCTCCAAGAGACGATAACTATGCTAAAATCGTACTTTCCCGTCCTGGACATAACGCTTAATAAACACCACATCAACTTTTTCCAGCAACGAACGACGCAGGAATATGGCGCCCGGGAGCGAAGATCCACTTTTAACTGTGAAAAGCAAAGGATTACCAGGACAAACAGCGGCGTTCAACGCGGGATAGGCGGCGTGGGGGGTTTTACGCTCTAAAAATACACTCGGGCAGCGAGGCAGTGCAGCTATGATGAATTTCGAGCGATGGCCTTTCCTATCAGGGAGAAAATACCAGTGTGATTTTTGTGTCTATGTCGTTTACGTATATACGACTTTCTCGAATCATTTTACGTTCATGAACGCACACCTCAAGTCTTGACTTTGCAGTTGCTATGCCAGCAATGGCTGGAACTCACAATGGCTGGAACTCATGTACGAATATATAGTGGCTACCATATAGTGGTTGCTCTGTCTAGGACTTATGTCTCTCTCTCTCTCTCTCTCTCTCTCTCTCTCTCTCTCTCTCTCTCTCTCTCTCTCTCTCTCTCTATATATATATATATATATATAATATATATATATATATATATATATATATATATTACACACAGACACACACACAGATATATATATATATATATATATATATATATATATATATATATATATAATATTACCAGAACACACACACACACACACACATATATATTATATATAATATATATATATATATATATATATATATATATATATATATATAGATATAGTATCTAGTATATATGTAGAGAAATCAACAAAACCCACCTTTAACGTACATGATAACTACACTACATACGCCCAGACATTTGTTCCAAAACATAGTTACTGCACCGTCAGTAAAACGTATAAAGTATATTGTTACTACTCTTTTATTTTTCAATTAACTTCACTTCTAACGTAAATAGTTACTATACCCATATCATAAAAACCTACGATCTAA
>NC_061088.1:8088052-8093052 GCF_015104395.2 Macrobrachium nipponense | reverse complement strand
ACTTTTAAAGAATTCCTTCTTTGGTTATGTAATTAAAGTTGTCGAGCCAAGCATGGGGTCACTTGTCACTCACTCAACTCTAAAGGCAGCGAAAGTTGGAGTTAGAGTGGTTGGAGAAGAAGATAAAGAAAACTTGTAAATAAATGATAATCATGTCGATGGATATTTTGCAAAAAAAAAAAGAAAAAAACCTCATTATTGTTATGATTCAAAAGATGATCCCTATATTATTACTGTAATTTTTGTTTAAAAAAAATATTTTGCAAAAAAGAAAAAAAACTCATAATTATTATTCAAAAGATGAACCCTAAATTATTACTGTCATTATTATTAAAAATATATTTATGTAGTCCCCCCAAAAAACTCATAATTATTATTCAAAAGATGAACCCTATATTATCACTGTCATTATTATTTAAAAAAAAAAATAAACACTATTCACACGGAACAATTCCACCTCATGGATCATCGACTTGAAATTAATCTTCCAAAGATTATAGCGTTCATCATAAAGAAGAAACAGAAGGTGGAAATTAATAGATAAAAGCGTAAGTAAATGATTTATATAAAATGGAAATTGAATGAAAAGAGAAAAAAAACAATAATAATAATTAAAGAAGCCAGATGGAGAAAAACCATGAGGAGACGATTCACGACACGAAACATAGCCCAAACACAAAAAAAAACCGAAATCTCTCTCTTTGAATTGGCATCGTCCGCATTCTAGCAGGCGGTGAAAAATGATCTTAGCTAACAGTGATGATGCGAAATGCGAAATTCAGACTTCAGTAAGTACGCAGATGAGAGCGACTGTGAAGGGTCATAATTCTGTTTGACTCCAGAGGCCGTCAAGTCTACATGACACCGATTCATCCCGTTAATTATGTTTGATCAGAGAAGAAGGAAGAATGTCAAACACTGGACTTGGAAGAGAGAGAGAGAGAGAGAGAGAGAGAGAGAGAGAGAGAGAGAGAGAGAGAGAGAGAGAGAGAGAGAGAGCTTTATTACGCAGTCCTCATTACGCTTCATTCTTAAATAGCAGGTATTAACTGCCATCTGAGTAAGTATTCAAAAAAGTTTCATCATCAATTATTCTGGATTTTATTTTTCAAAATCAGTAAACATAAAATTTCATGGAATAATCTCTCTTAGTAACTTAATCTTTGTCCCATTATGGCGTTGTTCAGTCTCTAATTTTACAATTTAATTGTTTAAATGATGTTAATTCACTTTCCAATGTTGCAATTATGTTAATTCTTTTCTAATGCTTCAATTATGCTAACTCTTTCTGATGTTTTGTGTTAATTTCTCTTACTAATGTTTCAATTATGTTCAATTCTTTGTCCAATGTTTTACTTATGTGAACTCTTTCGAATATTTCAAATATGTTAAATTCTTTGTCCAATGTTTTACTTATGTGAACTCTCTAGGATCAAATATGTTAAATTCTTTTTCCAATGTTTCAAGGCTGCTAAACCCCTTCCTAATATTTCAATTATGTTAATTCTCCTTATAATTATATTTTCTAATTATGTAATTCTTCTTCTAATGTTTCAATTAGGTCAAATTCTTCATGCAAAGTTTTAATTATGTTAACTCTGTTTCCAACGTTTCAATTAAGTTCAATTCTTTTTCAAAAGTTTTACTTACATTAAATCTATAATACTTCAATGACGTTAATTCTCTTTATGATTCTATTTTCCAATTATGTTAAACCACTCTTCTGCTTCACTCATGTTAAGTCTCTTTCTAAATGCTTCAGTCATGTTAATTTTTTTCAGAATTACTATTTAAAAGACAAGATACATTCTTCAGTGTATTTGCAATTCTCTTCTTTTATCACCCATCTCCTCTTCCTATTCCCCTCATTCAATCATTATCCATTTCCAATTATGTTAAATTCCTCTTTTGTTTCGTTCATGTTACGTCTCTTTCTAATGCTTCAGTCTTGTTAATTTTTTTTTCAGAATTATCGTCTCAAAGGCAAGAGATATTCTGCAGTCTATTCGCAATTCCCTTCTTTTATCATCCATCTCCTCTTCCTATCCCAGTCATTCAATCATTATCAATTTCAAAAAAAAAAAAAAAAAAAAAAAAAAAAAAAAAAAACTTTCTTTTCAACACCGGCATTCTCTCCCTTTCTAGAATCCATTCGTTATTCACTGCGACAGTATCTCCATTCCCACCATTTATCCAATTTCCCGTTATTTCCTTTCTTTATCCCATTTCCTATGATTTCCCTTCTTTAAACTTTTACTATTCTCCCTTTTTTCTTTAAATTAGTCTTCTGTTTTTTTCAATGTCACGTTTCCCCCTTTCCTCTCTTGCAAGCCGTCAAAACCCTAACTTCTAAAATCATTCTCTCTTTTTATTATTCATTTCATTTCCCTCTCTCTCTCTCTCTCTCTCTCTCTCTCTCTCTCTCTCTCTCTCTCTCTCTCTCATTTCCATCTTCCTATGACGGCTTATCTTCCATTTTCATGTAATCCCTTTTTTCCTCCTCCTCCTCCTCCTCCTCTTTATAAATTCACATTCAGTAACTTGGAAAAGTGATAGATTATCCTAAACGTTCAGTGGTTTCGTCATCACGGTGATGGGATTTTAAAATTTATTATGCATCTGTAAACAAACGCACGAAAACATATAAATAATTTATATATATATATATACGTATATACTAGATATATATATATATATATATATGAATAACTTGGATCAAGAAGTATATAAAACGTGATGCTATGTATAAATAAAGGTTTTGCCACGAAGGAAAACATGAAAAGCGAGATAGCCGCAGTTACTTTTCGGTCTTATTCCGACCCTTTACTAAGTACTCAGCTATTTCGCTTTTACATTTTTTTCCTTCGTGGCAAAAACCTTTATTTATTTACATATATATATATACATATATATATAATATATATATATATATATATATATATATATATATATATATGTACAACTGAATCACGAAAGTTAGGAACGTGATAAATCCATAAATAAAGATATATGCCACGAAGGAAAAATAAACGAAGGGGGATCTGCAAGATCTTTCGACGTTAAACGTCCTTATATCTTTATATATACATATATATATATATATATATATATATATATATATATATATATATATATAATATATATATATATATATAAAAATATATAAATATATATATATATATATATATTATATAAATATATATAATATATATATATATATATATATACATATATATATATATATAATATATATATATATATCGCACCAACATACGGACTTGAAGTTCGCTCGCATACATGGAAGTTACGATCAACGATTATGGCTCAGTTTCACGTTGAATTTCTAACTGTACAGCAGTAATTACGATTTGGTATTGAATTCATGTTGTTCTCGGATATAAACGTGATTATATATGTATATATATCATATATATATATATAATATATATATATAATATATATTTATTATTTATCATTTAATGCGGTTGTTTATTTATTATAGAAGGCGTACGTAAATAACAAAGGATTAAAACTGGATGATAATTACAATAACTTTGAAATAGAAGAAATTATTAATATACAAACAATAATGAAACAGAAACAGCGTGAATATACCGTATGTATGTATACATATGTGTATCAAAATATATATGCTATATTATATATATATATATATATGAATATATATACAAAAATAATATATATACCCTATATATATGTATATATATTATTGCTTTGGTTACTTGAGTTGACAATTATATATCCCTCGGGAAGCAAATTGTATGGGATTCATTGCGCATATATTTATATAATATATATATATATATATATATATATATATATATATATATATATATACATATATATATATATATATAAATAAATATATATAATATTAAATGACATTAATATACTAAAGGAGAATCACACACGAACGAAAACGCGAATATAAAATATCAATTAAAAATGTAATCAACGAAAACGGGAAACCGATCCGCTAAAACTTTCGAGGGGTAACTCGTCAATAATCCAGCGCCCCTTCTATAGGGAGGCGGAGGGCTTGATGAAATTTCACGGGCAGCCCTGACGTAGGGCGAGTAATCACAGTAACTGTCTCCGGTTAAATTGTTCGGGTCCGGTGATATAGTGACCTCGATATTCCGGGCCATCGAGGGTAAAGGCAGCGATATTTTATCACGTCACCAGTTACTGCGTAGGGGCCAGGTTACTCTCTCTCTCTCTCTCTCTCTCTCTCTCTCTCTCTCTCTCTCTCTCTCTCTCTCTCTGGGAATAGATTCCCATAACGCATAAAAAGAAATGGATTTTCAGAATTTGTTTTATTCTATTTTTTTTTTTTTTTTTTTTGCAGTTACGACAGGAAGTTGTCGCTATATTTTTTGCCCAACGGGTTTAATACATTTTTTAATGGGACTTCTAAATGTTTTTTGTACCTGCATATCAGTACAGTATATATATGTAACTATAACAAATGGTTACAGGTAAAAAAAAAGGGAGATGAATGATTCATTTATTAATGGTTATTATAAAATCGCCCATAAGGACCTTATGGAACTTTCATGAATATGTCTTGAAATATTTAATTTATTGTTTAGTAACATTTTTAAGCGTTATATAAAACTTAAAATCAGTAACCACCTTTCAACATTACTGAAGATGTGAAAGGTAAAAATGGCGTTGGCAATTATTAATATTTTTTTTTTATAAAACATACACTATATAATGTATTTATTTATCCATCAACACAATGTAAAGGAGATAAGGGGATTTAAAACAGAAAAAATATACAGAAGGAAATTCACTGTTCAGTACAACACTAACCGAATTATAAGAATAAATAAAATCAAATGTCTCCAAACGAGAATGGCTGTAAAATAACCACAATAAAATGTAATGGCTTCCGAATCTTAACTTAAGCCAAAGTATCCCTATCTCTATCTTTATCTCTCTCTAATATATACACAGTATAGAGTCAATAACAT
>NC_061088.1:8083052-8085552 GCF_015104395.2 Macrobrachium nipponense | reverse complement strand
AAAGTAACAAAAAGTTAAAACCATAGCCTTATTGATGTATTTTTAATTTATCAGAGTAAAAGCAAAGTTACAACGCCTAAATTATATCTTACTAAATGTTTTTTTTATTAATAAAAAAACAAAGTTAAAACCCCTTAAATAATATTCAACTATAATTTTGTTTTTTCTTTTAATAAAGTAACAAAACAAAGTTAGAGACTAAATCTTATCTACAAAATTTTATTTTACTTTTAATAAAGAAAAAAGAAAGCTAAAACCCTAAATAACATATAACTAAAATTTTGGTTTTCCTTTTAATAAAGAACAAAGTTGAAACACTAAATCTTATCTTACTAAAATGTTGTCATTCCTTTTATTAAAGCAAAAGCAAAGTTATAACTCTGAATCATACATTACTTAAAAGCTTATTTTCCATTTCATTACTCTACAGAGATATGTTCACTGACGTAGGTATTACAATACACGACTAGCCATTTACCCACTCGGGCCATTTGCAATAAAACGACCTGAATGAAAATCACGGGGCCCACGGGATGAACGTATCCGTAAATTAATTCATATTTCAAAAGATGATGGCTATATTGCTCACCAGTGATTACTGGAGACATTAAAAAGATGTACGTATGTGCATCTATAAAAATGGATAGATATACAGAAAGAATGACCGTCCATAGTAGTGAGGAAATCGTATAAAATGTTCAGCGAGAGGATGGAATAAACCCAGAAAATAAAGGATTTCATAGAAATACCTAGTATTATAAAAAAAAAATGTTTTCAAATAATCCAGAACGTAATAAATATTTCATAAAAAATGGTCCAGAAAATAAACGATACGAATATTTAAGAAAATTCTGAAAATGAAAGCTATTTCAAAATCAATCCAGAAAATTGGACATTTCACAAAAACATAAAAAAGTAGTATAAAATATATAACAAAATTCCCAAAAATAAGATAATTTTTAAAAATATCAAGAATATAATAAATTCCACAAAAATTCAGAAAATAAAAGATATTCAGCAAATAAATCCTAAAAATAAAAGGCATATCGCACACAAATATCCATAAAAAAACATCTCGTACAAAAAATCCATAAAATAAAAATTTTAATAAAAAAGATAGAAACTAAAATGAATAAGGACACAACAGGACATTATTAACTTTCATTAAAAAATCCAGAAACTAAAAGACATGCAGCAAAAAATCCTAAAAATAAAAGACATCTCACACATAAAAATCCATAAAAAAATATCTCTCTCAAAAATAAAAAAATAAAAATCCATGCAATAAAAGATTTTAATAAAAAAGCTAGAAACTATAATGGACAAGCACACAACAGGACATTATTAACTTCCGGCAAATCACCGCTCCCAAATCCCACATCAGAGGCAACGGGTCCCGCGCGTGGCTCCAAGGCTCGTTCATAATAGATCTTCGAGTAGCGCAAAAACTCTTGGTTTCTTCGTAAATTATGCAGACTGGAACCAATCAACGTTAGGCTTCTCTGAGCTGAACAGGAAGTTTTTTTTTTTTTTTTTTCGTTGACCCAGGAGACAGAATAATTCCAGAAAAAGTAAGAGCCGAATTGAGTTTTGTTTTGTTTATTATGTGTGTGTGTGTGTTTCTTTGATGGGTTTGAACCCTAAATCTGAATGAGAAGATTAGCCTAATGAATACCAAAGGGCACCTACGAAGCGAAGTGTTAAAATGTAATATTATTATTATTATTATTGAACTAAGGAACCCCCGTAACGAGGCTATAATATTTACAATTAAAACCCACAATAGTTAAAATATATTATTGTACAATGCATTGTACAATAATATATTTTTACACTACTGTGGCTTTTATTGTCCATTATTATTATTATTTATTATTATTACCAGTTAGTAGTAGCTTTAGTAGTAGTTAGTAGTTAGTAGTATTAGTAGTTAGTAGTAGTAGTAGTTACTAGCTAAGGCAAAGTAAGCCTATTAATCATTAAGTGCTATTTTTTAAAATGGTGCAAGTTATGGTTATGCTTAAGGAAACTAGAGCTGAACGTTTTACATACATACATACATACATACATACATACATACATAAATACACACACACACACACACACGATATATATATATATATATATATATATATATTATATATATATATATATATATATATATATATATGCTTAAAAAATCACAGTAGATGCACGTGACTTCCTAAATAAGCGAATCCCACAGGAAAATGATAGTCAGAAATCCAAGCGCTTTCGTCTTTATTCAGACATTGTCAAGGAGCTCCTGACAATATCTGAGTAAAGACGAAAGAGCTTGGATTTCTGCTTATATATATATATACATATATATATATATATATATATATATATAATATATATATGTATATATATATATACATGCATTACCATACACCCTTTAACTTTTATTTTTATTATCGCTTCATAAAAACAGCAGTACCAATGTTTTAATTTTTCTCCTTACTGATGTGATGAGAGAGTA
>NC_061088.1:8050552-8078052 GCF_015104395.2 Macrobrachium nipponense | reverse complement strand
ATTCAACAAATAAATCACCTGCCAACAAGAAAGGAAAATACTTTAGACCTAGTATATTTTGTGAACGAGATGAATTATGTTAAAGAAATAAATAGTTTATAATGCGAGTATTTCAGACCATAATGTCATAGAATTAACAGTTCATCCAAAGCAAGTGAAAATAGAGATAAGCAAGAAATGAAAAAGTGGGGAAGGATATGGAAAATACAACTTCTACAGTAAAAATATAA
Source organism: Macrobrachium nipponense (assembly GCF_015104395.2). Taxonomy (NCBI): domain Eukaryota; kingdom Metazoa; phylum Arthropoda; class Malacostraca; order Decapoda; family Palaemonidae; genus Macrobrachium; species Macrobrachium nipponense. Next base: position 8,077,822 of record NC_061088.1, on the reverse strand, counting down.
AAATGGTCAGAAAGTTAATGAAGAATTAAACAAAGATGGGATAACATTTTCGTAAGTGATGACATAAGGGTAAATACGGAGATATTATATAAAATATTGGAGAAAATAGTGGAAAAATATATACCGAAGAAGAAAAGTAAACATCATTCATGCATACCAAGAGACAGAAGGATCTTGTTCCAGAAAATCAGAAAGTGGAAAAAAGGTCTTGCAAAAGAAAAAAATGCATGGAAAGTTATAGAACATAAAAAGTTAAGATATTAAAATGCAGAACAAAAGATTATACAATCAAAAGAAATGAAAAACGGGACTTGGAAGAAAAAACCCTATAAATATCAAGCAAAACCCCAAACTATTATACTCATATGCGAAAGAAGATGAATAAAAGAAGAATAGAAATAGGCCCTCTGAGAATTGAAGGGAGATTAAAGAATGAAAAAAAGGAAATTTGCAACATACTGGCAGAACGATATAAGAGATAATTCACCCCTAGAATAGAGATAATGAAGATAATGATAGAAGTAAGGGAAGGGAAGAAAAAATAGTGAATATTTAGCTGACATAGAAATTAATGAAGCTGATACTGTGCAGGCAATTAATGAATAAAATTAAAAATGGAGCTGCTGCAGGGCGGATGGAGTCCCTGCTATTTTGTTAAAGAAAGTAGTTCATTCTATCGCAAAGCCACTTGCAATATTATTAAGACAAGTGTAGATACAGGCAAGATTTATGATGAGCACAAATTAGGCATATATCACCCCTACTTTCAAAAGTGGATCAAGACTAGAGGCAAGTAATTATAGGCCTGTGAGTCTAACATCACATATTATGAAAGTATATGAAAGGGTAATGAAGAAGAAAAATATTATGAAACATTTAATAAAAAATAATTTGTTTAATATAGGACAACACGGTTTCGTACCCGGAAAAAGTACACAAACAACTGTTAGTCCACCGTGAGAACATAGTTCAAAAATATGAAAAGCGGAAATGAAACAGATGTGTTTTATCTAGACTTTGCAAAGCTTTTGACAAAGTAGACCATAATATATTAGCAAAGAAAATTAGAAAACACACTATCGTAGAATAAAGTAGGAAGATGGTTAACAGAAATTTTACACAACAGAAAACAGTAGTTATTGCAAACGATGAGAAATCGGATGAAACCAAGGTAATATCCGGTGTGCCACAAGGTACGGTGCTAGCTGCAATATTGTTTTGTTATTATGATTGAAGACATAGACAGTAATGTTAAGGATTCGGTAGTGAGTAGTTTTGCTGATGACACAAGAATAAGTAGAGAAATTACTGTGATGAAATAGGAACGCTCTAAAGAGGACCTTAACAAAGTATATGATTGGGCAGAGGTAAATAGGATGGCTATTTAACTCTGATAAATTTGAATCAATAAATTATGGAGACAGAAGGAAAGATAAGCACTATAGGGGACCTAATAATGAGACAATCACAAATAAGGAAGCAGTTAAAGACCTTTGGTGTGATGATGAATAGGAACATGTTATGCAATGATCAAATAGCAATTCTTTGGTTGGCAAAATATAAAGCAAAAATGGGAATGTTGTTACGGACATTCAAAACAAGAAAAAAGCTGAACACATGATTATGCTTTATAAAACATGTTCGTAGTCCACTGAATATTGCAATATGATATGGTACCCACACTATCAAAGGATATTGCACAAATAGAGAGTGTACAAAGGTCCTTTGCAGCTAGAATAGAAGAATTTAAGGACCTAGACTACTGGGAAAGACTACAATCCTTAAAATTATATAGTCAGAAAGGAGAAGAGAACGCTACATGATAATTCAGGCATGGAAACAGATAGAAGGAATAACAGAAAATATCATGGAACTAAAAATATCAGAAAGAGCAAGCAGAGTAGATTAATAGTGCCCAAAACTATACCAGGAAAAACTAAGGAAAGCACACAGGACATTAATCCACTACGCACCAGCATCGATTAATGCAGCGTCTATTCAATGCGTTGCCAGCTCATCTGAGGAATATATCAGGAGTGAGCGTAGATGTGTTTAAGAATAAGCTCGACAAATATCTAAACTGCATCCCAGACCATCCAAGATTGGAAGATGCAAATATACCGAAGATGTACTAGCAACTCTCTGGTAGACATTAGAGGCGCCTCACACTGAGGGACCTGGGGCAACCCGAACGAACTGTAAGGTCTGTAAGGTAAGGTCTCTCTCCTCTCTCTCTCTCTCTACTCTCTCTCTCTCTATCTCTCTCTCTCAATATTATATATATATATATAATATATATACATATATAGATATATAAAAAAAATTAAATAAATATATATAAAATAGGTACACATATATCTAAATAATATATATATAATATATATAATATATATATATATATATATATATATATATTATAATAAACATATTAACAAAATATAATCTTTTATAAGGAATCTCTCTCTCTCTCTCTCTCTCTCTCTCTCTCTCTCTCTCTATCCATATCCGTAACGATAAGAAAAAGAGAAATAGACGATCAGGGAATATATCAGCTCGCAATCCAACCAAGAACTTGACCTAATTCTTTCCCTCCTCTTTCACGACTTAGGCCTATGTGGGGTCCTCAAATTCTTCTGGCGTCAGCCGGAGTCCCTTAAGACCCGACGCGAAGGAAAGGGGGTCAAATGGGGGGTACAGTCTTTTTGGATATTTGTCTTAATCTTATATGTCCTTGGGGAGTCAGGTCAACTTCATTTCAGGCTATTCGTGAATAACGTGAAGCTTTGAAACAGGTACAAAATTTAGGTGAATTTTTATTTAAAGTTACTTTGAATCCCAAAACTTTTTCGCTAAGTTTTATTATTATTATTATTATTATTATTATTATTATATTATTATTATTATTAAAACGGTAAACCCATATTCATATGGAACATAGAGGGCTCAATGACTCGAAATTCAAGCTTTAAAAAATATAGAGATATTATTATTATTATTATTATTATTATTATTATTATTATTATTATTATTATTATTATTATTATTATTATTATTATTATTATTATTACTCAGAAGACAAACCACACTTCATATGGAATTAGCCTAGAGGAAGCCACTGATCTAAAATTTAATCTTCCAATCAATATAGCGTTGTTTTGAAAGAAATACCAGAAGGCCACAGGAAATACAGAAAGAATCAGTATCAGAAAGAAAAATAAGTAAATAGATTATAAAACGTCAATGCTGGAATACAGGTTGGAAATTATATATATATATATATATATATATATATATATATATATATATATATATATATATATATAATATAGTATATATATTATATATATATAGATATATATATATATATATATATATATATATATATAATATAATATATATATATATATATATAGAATGTATATTTACCAATCCTCCCTCGTACGAAGGTGCCAAGATTGTTCACAGGAATATGTTACACATTCAAATGCTCGTTGCATGAAGATCAATGCCCATGCTTAGTGGAATACTAAAGGCCAGATACTTCTGCAACAGAAATGACTCTCCTTGTCATCTCTGCAACAAAGCCCCCCAAAAAATTCCCATTCACTGTCATTCCAAATAAACGCAAACATTCCATGATTAAATCTGAACGCCACACAGGCCTAGGAGATGCACGCAGACGAACTGTGCTTCGTTTTCCAGCATCTGAGAAAGTAAAAAAAAAAAAAAATATGGAAAATATATAAAAAACAGACATGTAGGCTGTCTCCATCAGCAAATTACTCGCCTGGCTTCGGCCGTCTTCCATTCCCGGAATTCATCGTATTCCATACGATTCCTGGGTCTGAGAATGGAATAGTTGGAGGATGTTAAGAGAGTCTGTTTTGGTTGGTGGGTGGTGTTTGGCAATAATGACGTGTGAGAAAATTGCCATCAGGTACTCCGAATATAATTAGCCTGGAAGGTTTGGCTGCCTACTTTTTTTTTCACTTGAAGATTAGATTGCTCTGTCTACTCTCCGAGATTGGAAGTGAAAGCTAGTTGTTCTAATCATAATGCAATCTGTGTATATTACTTTAATCAGCAGAGGTTAAATTTTGAACAAACATTTTATGTACATTTTAATCCAATGCACATTGAAAGAATACCCACTGTAATATTGTGGAATAAAGGTATTATTATTATTATTATTATTATTATTATTATTATTATTATTATTATTATTATTATTATTATTATTATTATGATCATTAATTATTATTATTATTATTGTTATTATTATTATTATTATTATTATTATTATTATTATTATTATTTTGTTTTGTTAATAATTAACAACAACGCTTTCCGTATCAGCTAAAACCTCCAATCAGCCAGTATCTACCAAAAATGGTTTAGTGCCTAATCCTCAGTGGAATAGGATACAGAATTTGGGACAAAAGCCAAGCGCTGGGACCTATGAGGTGATTCGGCGCTGAAAGAGAGACTGACAGTAGAAAGGTCTGAAAAGTGTAACAGGAGGAAAACCTCGCAGGTGCATTACGAAACAACTGTTAGGAGAAGGTGGATAGCAAGATGGCTGAAAGAGAATATGGATGGAGCTACAGTGAAGGTAATATAAGGGGTTGCAGCTAAGGCCCGAAGGGACACTGCAAAGAACCTTAATGTAAATTAGCTTCTACTAGATTGGGTCAAAGCCCAGACTAAAAATGAGCTTCAAACACCACATATACCTAGCTTTAACAACCATCCTTCATTATCAACCGGAAACAGTCCAATCCCCAATCCTTACTAATCAGCATCTACCGGAAGTGTCATACTCCAATAATCCACCCAATCACATTCTACCGGAAATGCTACATTCAAAACCTTCCCATCAACAAACAATTCGAGGACTGGCCAATCCATCTCCGATCATAACCCGTAATCAACCTTTATATATAAATTCCTATGTGGTCAGTTCCTACACCTAATCGACCACCAATCACCGTCAATGAACGAATCCCTGGCTTCAACTGATAACATCTGATACCGGAAGTGTCTCATCCCGGACCCTAATCGATAAACATGGCCCAAGTTCGCAGTTACGTCACGTCATTTAGCTGCAACTACCTGAGGTGGACAAATTCCTATTACTCATCGATCCTTATGTACAGGAAGTGATCCTTATATCCCGGAAGTGATCGATACGTACAGGAAGTGATCCTTATATACAGGAAGTGATCACTCCTAATCGATCACTGACCATCATTCATCTCAAGTCACGTCACAGACTTCTTCTGGGACGAGCATTTCAATTTTCTATTTGGCAGTTTCGTTATTAATTTTTATTTCCCGCTTTTTAGGTTTTTTAATTTGAATTTTAATTAAAGACATTGATCTCAGTGACTGGAAATATTAAAAGAATTTTTTTTAATTACTATATATTTCAATTTTGTTCTTTCATTTTGTCTAAACAAATGAAAGGCAGTGAGTTTGGAGGGAGAGGTAGGAAAAGCGAAATAAAGTAAATGAAGAAGTGAATGCTGAGAGAAAGGGGAAAATAAAGACGAATGCAACTGGGGGAACACCATTAGAAGAAAGAATAGTGTGAAAGAGGAAGGATAAAGACAAGAGAAGAAATATAACTAAACCGAAGAAGAAAAGAAAGAAGAAATGAAGGAGAGAGAGAGAGAGAGAGAGAGAGAGAGAGAGAGAGAGAAGAGAGAGAGAGAGAGAGAGAGAGGTGCTTCCTCAGCACAGCACCAATTCACCCAACCCTTCAAAACTCCCATGACCCCCTCTCAACTAGACCCTCCCCTCCCTCCTACCCCACCCACTGCCACCCCCACACGGCCCCCCCCCCCAAACCCCCGGGGCCATCTACCGGAAGTGCCACAATGCCTAACCCTCATCGATCAGCACGAAAGCAAGTGGTTTGGTGTGGGGAGAGGGGGGGTGTGGGGGTGGGGGGGGGGGGGGGGGGTGGGGCAGAATTCTCTTTGGCACCTGCCATCAACTCCCATCCAAGATGATCTGTGCCCCACCGAAAAGCGAGAGAGAGAGAGAGAGAGAGAGAGAGAGTATGGCATTCATCTCCGTGATGTCCTGCATATATTATAAAGACTGTCTTTGTTTATTAATTGCACTTTTTTCGTTCTTTATATTTTCCAACGTCACTCGAATGTATGACGTCATACGTAACAATATCTGGAAGCAATAAATGAAATATCATTCTGTCACATTTAATCTATTTTCATTCTAATTTCAAAACCATACTGTCCTTCCTTTAGAAATCCCCAAAACTATTCGGTTATCCTGTTTACATCATTATCCTTTTTCCTTGCCTGCCTTAATTATTTATATTCACAACGGAAATAATATTTATTGCTGGAAATATTAAGAGCCAATATTCTTCTATTTCTGTGACCACTCCGTTAACCTTAAAATTATATAATGTTCTTTCTTTATTTGTTCATTTTTCTGTATTTTTATTTATTTATTTTTTTTGGGTTTCTGTTACCTTCCTATCATCTTTACCATCGCCAACATCGTTCTCTTTCCTATCGTGCTGTTATTGCTTTATTTACTCGCTTTTTTTTTTACATTTTCTTATATTTTGCTATTGTTCCTTTTTATTTGGGGGGTGGGGGCCGGCCTTCCTGTTACCTTCCTATCATCTTTATCATCGCCAACATCGTTCTCTTTCCTATCGTCCTATTTTATTTACTCTCTTTTTATTACCTTTTCTTCTATTTTGCTATTATGTCTTCTATCTGAGTTTTGGGGGCTTTCTGTTTACCTTCCTATTAACCCCAATACTACCAACACCATTCTATCTTCTATCTTCCTAGTATTCCTCTTTTTGTTCTCTTTTATTGACCTTTTCATCTATCTTGCTATTATTATTTTTTTTTTTTTTTTCTTTTTACTTTTTGTATTCCTGCGTGAGTCATCCGTAAGTTTATTATTCCGTCATCACCGTGACTGACAGCCCTCATTATCTCACTCTGCCCTGAAGTCGCGGTATTTCCTGCAGAGTTTTAAACGAACTTAATGAATAATTAACAAAAGCAACTTTATAAACAGTGAACGTTGCTTTTCCTGAAGGCAATCAGATGAACATCCTCAATAATTAACATTCATACCTGTAGTTTGTAAAGTTTCAAATTAATCACGTGATTAATCAACATTCAGTGCTGCTTTGACTTAAGATGATCAAATGAGTATCCTGAATAATCAACATTCATAACTGTCGTTTGTAAAGTTTCAAATTAATCGCGTGATTAATTAACATTGAGTGATGCTTTTACTGAAGATGATCATATGAGTCTCCTAAATAATTAACACTAATAACTGCATTTTATAGTTTCAAATGTACCTCCTGTATAATTAACACTGGGGGCTGATTTTCCTAATAACTCCATTTTACAGTTTCAAATGAACCTTCTGAATAATTAACGTCAATAACTGCATTTTATAAAGGTTGAAATGAATCTTCTGAATAATTAACACAAACAGCTGCTTTTCCTAGACTTTAAAATTTCAAATGAACCTCGTGAATAATTAACAAAATTACCTGCTGTTCCTAAAGACTGTCTGATGAACCTTCTGTATAGTTAAGACTACGAGTTGCTTTTCCTAAAGATGAACCTCGTCAATAATTAATATTAATAACTGCTTTTACTACACGTCGTCAATAATTATTAATATTAATAACTGCTTTTAATGAAGACTTAAAACTTTAATATCTACATGCAATTGACACTATAAGCTGCTTTTCTAATGGACATCAACTAAGCCTCTTAAGTGTCTGCCACTGTTAATTTGTTGATTTGTCGAATTACATTAAAAAACATTTGAATTATTACCCTCATTACTACTTTTCCTGAAGACCATAGCATAACCTCTGCAGTAATCAACAAAAAATTAATTTTTCCAAAAGATTAAAATGTAAACTTCTTGAATCATTAACGCCACTGACTGCTTTTTTCTAATGAATACCCAGTAAACCTTTTCAGTTATTAACATCAATAGAATTAACCGATTTTTTCTGCATTCTGTAAAATTAAGTCTGTAAATAACAGTCATTACGCTCACGTTCTGTAATTAACAAACTCTATATCTAATATCTAGAGCAAGATTATGCAGCTACAAGTTGATTCATTTTAAAATACTATTGCTTTTATATTATTAACACTAATAACATTATCCTTTGGTTCCTAAATTATACACCAGAAATAATTACCAATAATAACTACTTTTGTTAATGGTTATTAGATAAGACAGCTATGTAATTACCACGAGTAACTGCTTTTCATAAGGATTATTACTTAAACCTCCGAAATAATTAGCGCTAATAACTGCTTCACGCGAGATTTATACAATGCAATTTGATTTAATGCCGCTAGCTGAGCTTGTTGATGATTATAAAAAAAACGTCCTGAATAATTAACAAGAATAACTTCGTCTTTTGAGACTGCGAAACATTATTACATTTAATCAACTCTCTTTAACTGTTTTTTTTTTTTTTTTTTTTTTTTTTTTTTTTTTTTTTTTTATAATGACGAACACGACTCGAAGCCTCGAACCAGTTCCGAAGAAGTTCATGAGTCAGAGGACGAAGCCGAAGTTTTATTGACTGATGTCAGATAATGCTTTGCACGCAGAGTCTAGGCAAAATTAAAAATAGGCCTGTGACCCCGCTGATCTTGTCACGACATTAGGTCACATTTAACTCCGTAGTCGACTTTGCAAGGAATGCGGGTTGTGAATGTTGCAAACAGGCTTGAGGCGTCGCGTGAAGTGAAGAAGTATTTTTTTTTTTGAATATTGTGAAAGAAATGTGGATTTCAGTCAATAAAATATGCGAGTTCAACTTTGAAACTTACTAAAATGGAAAAATCTGTTCAACAGTAAATGAGACGCAACCAACCACGTAGAAGGTAAAAAATAAATTAAATTCACATAAAAAAGAAACTGAGCACAAAAACAATACCACACAAAGGCACATCAACTTTGCTTGTAGAATGAAAATTCTGGTGGACAATGAATGAGGCGCAACTCGCATTGTATAATAATGAATAACTGATCATGTAGAAACATAAAAGTTAAGGAAAGGTAACAGTGAATTTTGAATCTGATTAAAGAAATATGATTTTCAATCAACAAAAAACTAGATTTATATGTAAAACGAAAAATCAATTCACTAATAATGAGGCAAAGCTCGCATTATATAAAAATGAACAACCGATCATGTAAAAAAGATGAATAAAATAAAAATAAATAAAAATTAACAGTATTACAATATTAAACAAAGGGTTATAAAGTTTCTTGAATAAATGAAAAATGCAGTCAACAATGAATAAAGACGAAACTCGTATTGTACAATAATGAACAACTGATCACGTAGAAAGTAAGAATAAATTAAATACACATAAACAGGGAATTGAGCAGAATAACAATAAAAGACGTTTATTTACAAAATGAAAACTGTAGTCGACAATGAATGAGACGTAACTCGTATTGAATAATGATGAACAACTGATCAGGTAGAAAGCAAAAATAAATTAAATTCACATAAGCAAGAAATTAAGCAGAATAACAATAAAAAAAGTTATATATCAAAACGAAAAATGTAATCGACAATGAATGAGACGCGACCCAAATATATAACGATGAAAAACAATAAATTAAATTCACATCAGAAAAAAATCACGATAACATTTTAAAAAAAGGCTAAAAAAAACACAAAGTTCATTTCCTGGAGCCAGCAGGAAGTGATCAACGAACATTCGACCTTCATTTGCCCGCGTCAAAAGTCACTAGCCAATGATTTGTTGATCAATGAAAAGAAGAAATATTAATCGGGTAAAAAAAAAAGTGGTTAAATTTCATCTTATTCTCTCCCAGTAATTACGACTTTATTCTTAGTGAAAAGGTTTGTGCTTGTGAAGGCTTGAAGAAGGAAGGCAGAGATTACTTGCATTTAAGAGGTTCTCTCTCTCGGCTCTCTCTCTCTCTCTCTCTCTCTCTCTCTCTCTCTCTCTCTCTCTCTCTCTCTATCATCTCTCTCTCTATATATATATATATATATATATATATATAATATCGATACAGGTATAGATATACCTATATCTATATATATATTTGTATATATATATATATATATATAGTACATGTATACGTATATATATATATATATATATATATATATATATATAGATATATATATATATATAGATATTGGTAGTTAAAGGCGCTAGGAGAGGCACAAGAAATTTGGCAATTTTGTAATTAGAAGTGGTATAGGAGGTGAGAATAGGCCTCATTGGTATACATATATATATTATGTATATATATATATATATACATATATATATATGACCGTAGATATACATACATATATATACATCATACATATATAGTATATATCTGGTGTATATATATATTATATATATATATATATATATATATATATACTATATATATATATACACACACACATACATATATAGTATATATGTACATATGATACTATATATAATATATATATATATATATATATAATATATATATGTATATATATATATATATATATATATATATATATATCATATACACACATATATATTTATATATTGGATATATATATATATAGTATATAATCTATTATATATATACATATGTATGTATTATTATATATATATATATATATATATATATATATATATATATATAGAATAGATATATATATATATAGATATATATTATTATATATAATATATAATATATATGTATATACTATATATATATTATATATATATATATATCAGATATTATATATATACAATTATATATATATATATATATATATCTATATATATATATTATATATATATATAATAATATATACTTATATGTGAACCCGTTAATAAAATGTTACTTGTACTAACACCGAGAGATAATATCTACGTACGTTCTATTGATTTGAAGTGAGAGTATTACAGCATTGACCAAGAAACTAAATACAAAGAAACAACCCCTTCAGCGCATAATATGAGCATAAAAAAATATTACTTTTATCCCAAACTGTAAATATTTCAGAAAAAAACCCCTGTTCGAAAAGAAGCTGTGTTTGAAATCACCAAGAAAAGACATCTAAAACTTTTCAATCACTCATACATATAATACTGGTAGAAAGACACAAAGTATTCTTTCAACATAAGGAATGTTCATTCTTTAATAGATTATGACAAGACTCCCCACCCCACCTCTGTGTCTTCTTGTTAAAGATGGAGGGAAGGGCAACATTAAATTCTCGAACACTGCAGTTAAACCAGGAAGAATATTTAGCGAGAAATATTGATCCTTGTAACTGCAGTTGGAAATGCAACCTTCCGCAAGGTCTCTCTCCTCTCTCTACTCTCTCTCTCTCTCTCTCTCTCTCTCTCTCTCTCTATATATATATATATACTATATAGATATATATATATATATATAATATACATACAAATAGGTATAGTGTGTGTGTATTAGGTCCCAGAGGATGTTGAACTGAGATTCTCTCTCTCTCTCTCTCTCTCTCTCTCTCTCTCTCTCTCTCTCTCTCTCTCATATATATATCTATATATATATTTATATATATATATATCATATATCTATATACTATAATATATATTACATATATACATATATGTATATATATATATATATATATATATATATATATACATATATATATATATTGTGTGCGTGTGTGGATTTGAACTGGAGATCCTTATCACGTACATCTCTGTGGTGACATTCTGCGTGTTGCTAGTATGTATATGCACATGCAAATGAACACACACACGTATATATACATACATACATATACATAAATCATATATATATATATATATATATATATATATATATATATATATATATCCGTATATTATAATGAGTACATTAGTGTTCTTTTTTTTTTGGGGGGGGGGGGGGGGGGGTCGGGGGGGGGGGCGGGGGTACATGGTATTATAACATTTTGAACATTAATCCCAAAAATACGAAGCAAAACGCATCAATGAATCCGAAATACCCCATTTTCACCCAACCAGCAGTTGGCAAATGATACGGCGGGGCAGTTCATATTTCTTTCCAGTCCCTCGTCGTCCAGAGAGTAGACCGAGAGAGAGAGAGAGAGAGAGAGAGAGAGAGAGAGAGAGAGAGAGAGAGAGAGAGATGGAAGTCTTTCCCCAAAAGGTAGATTGGCATTTTTCTTCATGGCTACGTTTGAAAATGAGTTCGATAAAACAGGAATAAGAGGGAAGGAGCGGCTTGGTAAGGGGCGTGGAGGGGAGACCCGCCCGTGAGGGGGGGCCCAAAACTTTTTCGGTATTCCTGTTATTGCAAATGGGAAAAGACCGTTCGCCCAGACTGCTTTTTTTTTTTTTTTTTTTTTTTTTTTTTTTTATTCTGTGCGGGTCTTATGGAATTGCATCTTGTTCCTTTCGGGTTTATCTGATACTCGTGGTTCGTTCGGTGCTTTTGGGGGGAAGGGGAAGGGGAAAGGGGAAGGGGAAGGGGAATGGAAGGGGAAAGGGGAAGGGGGGGGGAAGGGTAGGGTAAGGGGAAGGGGAAGGGAAGGGGTGGGGGAAGGGGAAGGGGAAGGGTAGGGTAAGGGGAAGGGAAGGGGAAGGGGGAAGGGAAGGGGAAGGGAGGGTAAGGGGAAGGGAAGGGGAAGGGGAAGGGAAGGGTATGGGTAAGGGGAAGGGGAAGGGGAAGGGGAAAGGGTAGGGTAAGGGGAAGGGTATGGGTAAGGGGAAGGGGAAGGGGGGAGGCGGGTTTAGCTAATTTACGTTTCCGCAGAGTTAAGGGACTGTGAAGTTAATCTTGTATTACATCTTTCAAGGTTTTTCTTAAGTGACATACCCAATTTTATATGCAATAGATATATGATATAATATATATATAGTACATATATATATATATATATATATAGATAGATATATATATATATATGATATATATAAGATATATATATAATATAAAATAATAGCAAACTTACCCACTACGATGGATGATAAAATACGGTGCAGAAGTGAAAAATTTATTTGTACTATTGTTCAGCAATATTAAATAAGGGCGATTACACGAATAGTCTCCCTCTCTCTCTCTCTCTCTCTCTCTCTCTCTCTCTCTCTCTCTCTCTCTCTCTGTAATGTAAATTTCAAGGGACGATCACTGAACGCAGAGATTTTCTATTCATTGTGTTTCCCCTTTTCAATTTATATTCTCTCTCTCTCTCTCTCTTCTCTCGCTCTCTCTCGCTCTCTCTCTCTCTCTTAAAAGAAGTGAAGGGACGATCAATGAACGAAAAGAAGTTCGTATTCATTATTGTTTACTCTCTTTTAATGATTCTCTCTCTCTTCCCTCTCTCTCTCTCTCTCATCTCTCTCTCCTCTCTCTCTCTCTCTCAATGTAAGTCAAGTAACGAAGACGGTGATGGGATTATCGGATTACTTAGCTCTCAAATCACAAATTATCTCCTCTCTCTTTCTCTCTCTCATTTTTCGATAGCAAGATAAAACTATAAAATTGTAGTGCATTAATGTCGTTAAATGGCTCAAATGGCTCTCTCTCTCTCTCTCTCTCTCTCTCTTGTCGGTGACTTTCATTTAACGGAACAGGGATCTTGATTGGTCCGTTTCTTTGTCAATTACTTTGAACGGTGATACGAATAATAGTGCGTTATGGCTACTGATAAATGCTCTTATGATTCTGTGTCTTCCAAACAAGAGTAGAAAGTAGGAACTTGTCAGTTTCCTTTTTATTATGTCCATTGGCAGGATCGAAATTCCGAAGCAACATTACTGGGCAGTACTTCTTCAACGTTATTTTGTGCACTGGCAGTCCCGATGGATTCAAGTTATTCAAAAAATCTTGCGGATATTGATGATAATTTTCATCTTCTATTGTGTCCGAGCTGAAATATTCGCGACTTTCTCAGGGGAAGGTTGTACAGAAATTACGTATGAAAAATCGTAAAGTAACTAAGTCTACGGGAATAACCATCCTCGTTTCATGGCCAGAAACAGCTCCGTTCCAGGGAATCCCTTCTCACCCCCACCCCCTACAAAGGAGGGGGTTAGGTTGGATGAAACCCCATTACAAACCATCTTAGGAGTCCCCACCATAACCCTGCCAAGTTTCATGCCCATCTGACCAGCCGTTTGGCCGTGATTGAATGACTGACAGACAGACAGTAGACAGACAGACAGACAGACATTACGCCCATTATAGTATGATGATGATGATGATATGTATATATATATACTATATATATATATATAGATATATATATATATATATATATACAGACTATATATATTTTTATATAGATATGTTTAGTAGTATATATATATATATATATATATATATATATATATCTTAATATATAAATATATATATACACATATACATTATATATAGATATATATATATATATATATATATATATATATATATATATATATATATCTAATACCCTACCATGTATATATATATATATAAATACACACGATGTACAATGTAAAAATGTTCACTTACTTTAAATAAGTGTCGATGCAATTCATACTTTAAAGAATTTCCTCTATATATGAGCCACATTTCCAGTCATTAATTTAAAATATAGTAATACAATTATCGTTGCAAAAATCCAATTTATGTGAAGTTAAAACGTCACAGAGTTAACAGACGAGCAGGTCATTACGAAACACCCAAGAATGTCGTCTCATATTTCAGGAAGAGAAATTCTCACGAGAAATGCACTTTGCTTTCTACAAGAAATGTCGACTTGACATTTAGTTCCAGTGTCCTTACTGGACGCGTGGGGGTGTACCGTGAGGGCGTAGAAGATATCATCTTAATTACTCTCTCTTAATTATGCGTAGCGTATACGCAAGGACAGAGCATGGAGGGTAATTATCAGACCAGATAACAGGTAATTACGTTTTTTGTATCGTAATGGAGGATGGTTATTGATAAGGTACTGAAATTATTCTTAGTTCGAAACTTTATTCATTTTAAACAATTAATATAATAATAATATTAAATAATTCAGTAATCTATGAATTTGCATATAAAAAGAAACACAATTTAAAAAAAAAATACGAAAATATACGTAACACGAGATCGCCTTCGTCTACGAACGAATTAATTGAAAACTCTGTCATTCAGATATCTATGCATTTTCAAATAAAAAGAAACAATCAATTAAAATGAAGGAAATATTTGAAATTCAAAAAGTAATAATTTTAAAGCTAGTTAATAAAATTTCAAAATGAATACTGTATTTCGGTTTCTACTGATTTTTCATATAAATTGATTTTTTATTGAATGCATCATAACCTGTCCATCAATCATCACCAGATGTTAGAACTCAAAATTTGTAACATTTAAGAGCCAATTCTGAATGGAAACACAATGTTAAAATTGAACCATACTTTGACCTAATTCTGAATCGCGTGTCTCATAGCTAGCCTCCCAAACAATCTTAGCTCAATAATGTCTATAGTAGATTCACATCAACAGTGCATTTGATGTCTAGACCCGTCCCTTACGACGCCCCTGATTGACTTTTGAAAAGCCAATCACAGTGCTGGAAACTCTCAGTCTCTCTCGAGGGGTCACATAGGCAGGATGTATCTTCCACCTCTCCTGAGGGATACTTCTTTCAAACGTATCCCTCAGGAGAGGTGGAACATGCATCCTGCCCGTGTGAACTCTCTCGAGAGGCTGAGAGTTTCCATCCCTGTGATTGGCTTATCAACAGCCAATCAGGAGCGTCGTAAGGACAAGCTTTCAAATGCCCGGTTGATGCAAATCTATTATAGTAATGGCATATTGATAGTCACTCAACTCTTATGTATGCTTGCTATTCACTTGGCAAACGGACACTAACAATCATCCAATCCTTTTACCTCCATTGAGGTGTGCTCACACCATGAGGAGTAATGGCTTAATGATACATTTTACGTCAACTGGGGATATAGTATCTAGATCTAGCTCAAACATGCATATTGCATCTAGAAGTTTTATAAGGCCTGAATGAAAATGAACTGTATAGTGTATCAAGAATTTTTGTAAGAAACGAATAAAAATGAATTGTATATTGTATCTAGAATTTTTATAAGGAATACACGAAAATGAATTGTATATTGTATCAAGAATTTTTGTATGGAATGCATGAAAATGAATTGTATACTGCTTCTAGAATTTTTATATAGAATGCATGAAAATTAATTGTATATAGTATCAAGAATTTTTATATGGAATGCATGAAATTGAATTGTATACTGCTTCTAGAATTTTTATAAGGAATGCATGAAAATGAACTATATACTGTACCTAAAATTTTTATAAGGAATGAATAAAAATGAATTGTATATTGTATCTAGGATTTTTATAAGGAATGAATAACTGAATTGTATATTGTATCTAGAATTTTTATAAAGAATGGATAAAAATGATTTATATATTGTATCCAGAATTTTTATAAGGAATGAATAAAAATGAACTGTATATAGTATCAAGAATTTTTATAAGGAATGAATAAAAATGAATTGTATATTGTATCTACATCTAGTTCAAGTGTTAGCTTGCATCTAGGACTTAAATAAGAAATAAAACGAAAATAAACGGTGTAATGAGCAATAATTCATTGTCCAAACATAAATCAGACTAAATGTAAGGGTTGTACACTATGATAAAAGCGTTCTATTTATCAGGTACTATGAATAGCAGCGATAAACTGAAAGGAATGGGGCCACTGAGGGATATTTCATTTGCCTAAATATAAACATGAATAAATTTAAATGTGATTGCCATTACTTGCAGTCCCTGAAAAGCTAGACAGGAATTTTATTCATCACAGTGGCGCCGCAGGAATGAAAAATGCTTTCAAATAAATTATTCACTCTGCTGCAGTTGCCTTCGGCACCTTTTCAGATTCTAAAGGTTATATGAGACTGGAGTTCTAACGTCTTTTTTTTCTGTTTATTTTTCTTTTTTAAAATGGAACAGTTAAAAAACACACACAAAATGAATGTGAAATACGATTACTCATCAATCACTAGAGCAAAAGTAAAGTCAATAAACTAAATGCCAATAATCACGAAAGAGAAAACTAATAATCATTAGATTTTTCTTATATATATAATATATATATATATATATATATATATATATATATATATATACTATATATATTAATAACTTATGAAAGACATATTCATCACCGTACAATCTAAAGTCAAGAAGCAAACAACTTCGACGTTACAGCTCCTACGGCGAGAGAGAGAGAGAGAGAGAGAGAGAGAGAGAGAGAGAGAGAGAGAGAGGACTGGTCTGGTTTGGACTAGTCTAGTAAGTCATTCAGCGTATTAGCAACATGAACGAGATGCAACTACCAAGTACGAACTGGCGGGTAATCACGATAAACATAGGGGGGGGAGGGGCAGGGGGGGGGGGAGGGGAAGGAGGAGGAGGAAGTGCATTTCTCCCCCCCAGCACAAGAGTGGGCGGTGGAGGGCTGACCAACCCACCAGCCAGACCGGTAGGTCAAAGCAATTACTTCGACTGCTGGTATCGGTTTCGGGTGTTGATCAAACGCTGGGAGGGGGAGAATTAAGAGGGTTTATTTACTTTGTAAATTAAGTGTTCGCGGTTATCTGGTTTACATACAGATATATTACATACGCCCGAACATACTAACACATATACACGCGCATGTGTGTATAAATATACAGACATACACATCTCAGCGCCTGCCGAGTGTCTTAGACCAAAGGAGTTTCATGACGTCTTTGTTTTTCATAGATTTCAGGACAGACACCAGAGCCGGGAAGGAATGGGAGGGGGGGGGAGGGAAGGAAAGGGGAGGGGAGCAGTTAAGAAAGGTGGTTGCAAGAAGGGAAGAAGAAGAGAGGGAAAGGAAGGGATAAGGGGGGGCTTGAAAGGGGGCGTGGTGAAGAAGGAACTGGTTTAAGAAGGAAGAGAAAGTGGGTGGGGAAGAAGGGAAGAAAGGGGGAGATGGGAAGAAAGAAAGGGGGAAATGGGAAGAAAGGGAAGAAAAGGGAATGGGAAGAAGGAAATAAACGGGGTTGAAGGAAGGGGAAAAATGGGGTTGAAAGAAGGGAAGAAAAGGGAAGGGAAAGAGGGGAAGAAAGGGGGTTGAAAGATCGGAAGAAATGGTTGGAAGAAGGAAAAAAAAGGGGTGGGCATAACGGAAGAAAGGGGGTTGGAACATGGGAAGAAAGGGGAGAGGGGGAGAAGGAAAGAAAGGAGTAGGAGAAGAAAGGGGGTGGGGAGAAGGAAAGAAAGGAGTTGGGGAAGAAAGGGGAGGGGCAAGAATGGAAGGGTTGGGGAAGAGAGGAAGAAAAGAACAAATATTTCCCGTTTCACTGAGGTGGATAATGAGACGCACACGTGTCGGCCGCTTCCCGGCGCGCACGCGAGCGCACGAGAGAGAGAGAGAGAGAGAGAGAGAGAGAGAGAGAGAGAGTTTGGCCGACAGCCGGTTACTTTGCAAATAACTCACGTGTTCCAGTGAAATACCCTGAGGATATGCAAGGGAGCGGAAAAGTATTCAGAGAGAGAGAGAGAGAGAGAGAGAGAGAGAGAGAGAGAGAGAGTTTTGAAAGCTGAAACTCCTCACAGTTTCAGGGAATAAATAAAAAGCAATAACAAAAATACTAATAATAAGTCACTCTCTTTAGCATTGCATGATTCTTCACTAAATTGGTCTTGGATGTATTGTGTAAAATCGTAACTTATCATAATCAAGGATACTAATTACTAATAAGAGAGAGTTTTATAAAGCCACAAACTGAAACACAAAAAGCACATGGGATATCAAGACTGTTTTTAAAAATAAATAGACATCAATACAGCAGTCGCACGGACAAAAGTATAAATATACAATATATAGGACACACCTATGCCAACATCATCGCCCAAAATGAGCTCATATTTGATTGGTGATTTGTCTTCGGGATTAAACAAATTCCTAATAAATCACCTGTGCTTCGTTTCTTGCATATTGGAAATGAAGGTGTAGTCACCTAGAACAAGGATTTTTCCATTTTTTGCCAAAACTTGCTCGTCAGTCACAAGGCTTGTTAATGGGGGAACTTTCGTAAATTCAATGCGTAGGTTTTTTTTTGCGAAATCCTCGTAACTGACAGAAAAACACACAGACAAACCTTGCTCATATCAGAACGTCACTGGTAGAGAGAAAAAGGTTACCGTGACATGATAAAAAAACATAGACGGGACATATATTAAGAATTAAATATAACGATGGTAACTGAGATTACAATTTTCGATCAAAATCTTAGTAACTAGATCACTGGAGAAAAATGATATTCATAAAAGTAATAACAAATAAACATTGTAAATGTGACAATGAAAAAAACAAATAAACATTGCAAATGTGACAATGAAAAAAAAACAAATAAACATTGCAAACGTGACAATGAAAAAACGTACAAAATCACCAATCATAATTTGGCTTAACGAAAGCGTATTTCACAAAGGAATCAATATTTTGATAAAAAAAAAAATGAAACCTACAAGAGGAACAATGCACAAAACCTTGCAAAACGTCACCAAGAAGAAGAAGAAGAAGAAGAAGAAGAAGAAGAAGAAGAAGAAGTCTTGGCAAAAGGGCATTTCCATGCAAAATCGTCGACTTCCTTCCTTTCTTCCTTCTTTCCTTCCTCTCTCTCTCTCTCTCTCTCTCTCTCTCTCTCTCTCTCTCTCTCTCTCTCTTTACGGACGAACCGATTAAGAACTCCGTAATTCGGGGGCAAATAAAACACGGTTCCATTCCCGGAAAAGACAAAGAATGAACTCTCTGGCCCCAGCCCGCCCCTTTCCGTCTCTCCCCCAACTCCTCCCCACCCCACCCCACCCCCGTAAAAGGCAAAAAAAAAAAAAAACACACACACACACCCCTGGCGCGATGACGTCATTCAAGATGGGTCAACCAACCGGCATTTTAACCAAGCATCGATTCTCCGCGGATCACTTCAGCAAGAGAGATACCTACAGGTTTCGGGTCTCTCTCTCTCTCTCTCTCTCTCTCTCTCTCTCTCTCTCTCTCTCTCTCTCTCTCGTTTCCTAATCTTTTTCTCTCTTATTCTTTTGGCGCTTTTGTTAATATCAGCATTGGCGTTTTTTGAGCCGAGTAGGAATGACATTATTATTTACAATTTCGTTATTTTTTTAAATCGCAAATATGATCAGATGTCTTTACTGTTTTTAAATTGAAGTATTATTTGCGTAAATTCGTGAAATGGACGAAACGGATCAGTAAGCTTTCTTCATTTACAATTTACAAGTATATTTTCAATAATTTGATCAAAGTTGCCCCCTTCAATTTACATCACGTACAAAATCTGCGTAAATATGTGAGTCATCGTTTAAATGATTTTCTTTATTGTAAATATGAGAAATCCTTTATCTGGTTACTCTTGCAAATCATTTACGTGAATTCGTAAAAATGAAGAAACGGTTGTTTGTTTTTATCATTTACAATTTACAATTATTTCATAATAGTATATACAGTCAAATTTCTTTACTTAAGTAAAGTCAGGCATATACTTTGCGTAAATTGGGCCTTTGTTAATGACAGGGATATAATCCGCGTAAATTCGTCAAAATCACCAAACAGTTTAACGTTTCATGCTGCTAATTTCCAAAGATATCAATAACTTTTATGTATTGCAAAAAACTATATATGCTTGTAGGACAAGTATATTTTGTGACGAGTAAACGAATATAAAAAATTTCCTTACGAAACGAAAAACTTAACAATAAAAAATACAATTCAAAACGATTTTACAAAATCACCAATGACAAACTACTGACATATATTGCATGCAGTAGACACAAGCACAAGTTACAGACCCACAATTTAGCAACAATTTAACAACACGCCACTCAACGCAAGAATTTACCGGAAGGCCAAAACTAAATGATTATAATCCCATTACTAACCGGACGATAAGACACCGGAATAAATTAATTACAGCTGTAATAGTGGGTTTAATGGAAAACATTCCTCCCCAGTCGGCAGACACGCATTACGAAAGGACGCACGATTTCAGAAAATGGATCGACGAACAGAGATGGCCCTGAGCTGACACGAATGATTGACAGGTGGATGAGAGTCGCTATCTATCTAGCCATCTATCTATCTATCGAACGAAAGGTGCTCAATACTTCTCTGTAGATGCTTGTTCTTGGATAAGCACGCATATATCACTAGATATTTATCAGAGCACATGCGTGTATGTATATACGTATATGCATAAAGTATTACGCATGCATGCATACTGAAAGGAGATATATATATATATATATATATATATATATATATATATATATATATATATATATGTGTATATGTGTGTGTGTGTGTGTGTGTGTGTGTATATGGGTGTATATATATATATATTATATATATATATATATATATATATATGTGTGTGTGTGTGTGTGTGTGTGTGTGTGTGTGTGTGTTTAGAGAGCGAGAGAGAGAGAGAGAGAGAGAGAGAGAGAGAGAGAGAGAGAGAGAGATATGCATATCATTATAATCAGCATAAAAAATTCAAAATTTCCATAAGATATATTTTAATTTTTCTATTTTATTTACGTATCCAGCATCATATTTCTTCCCTGTATTCAGACAATAAAGAAACTGGGTTATTATTCCTGTCCATCCTTGATATGTGTCAGTATCAGTTTGCGGCTTTTCGTGTTATTGTTCGTGTGTACGTGTGTGTGTGTGTGTGTCTGTGACGGGGGTTGGGGGTGGGGGGTACGGTGGAGGTCAATAGAAGGCCAATGATCTACGTGGTATCGACCCAGGAATTCAAGAGAACTGGGGTCGATTGGAGTCAAGAGAGAGAGAGAGAGAGAGAGAGAGAGAGAGAGAGAGAGAATGTGTGGAAGGAGAAAGAGGGCAGATGGATCTAAGAGGATAGAGAGAGAGGGAGGGAGAGAGAGAGAGAGAGAGAGAGAGAGAGAGAGAGAGAGAGAGAGAGAGAGAGTGAGAGAGAGAGAGAGAGAGAGACAGAGAAGAAAGGTCGGCAGTGAGAAGGGTTATGCCAAGGTGGAAGGGGGAGGAGTAACAAGGAGGGGGGAGGATGAGGGTGGGTATGGGAAAGGTATAAATAAAACAAAGAATAAAGAGGATGGGAGAAGAGAATGAATACCAGTGAAGAGAGAGAGAGAGAGAGAGAGAGAGAGAGAGAGAGAGAGAGAGAGAATAACGAGTAATGGGAGCAACGAAGAAAAAAAAACATTTTTGTTTAGTAAATTAAATTTTTTTTTCTTTTTTTGTCAAAATTTGCATCAACTAAAAAAATCCCTAATTTTTCTCAGAGTTTTTGTACAAAACCCTATTTTTCTCTTACGCAGTTTTGCGTTTTTACGCAAAAGAACTTTTTCTATTTGTTTTTTAAATCGTTACTACGGCCAAAAGTATATTTTTTTAATATAATCTTTCCCCTAGAATTTTTCCCATGACGAATAAAAAATAAGAGAAAAGAAAAATAAATATTTTTTTTTACATTAGTGGTGTCAGGTCTTAGCTAACAGGTCGGATACACGGTTCACAAAAGTCACGTCTACTTTAAGGTCAGGACTCTCTCTCTCTCTCTCTCTCTCTCTCTCTCTCTCTCTCTCTCTCTCTCTCTCTCACACACACACACACACACACACGCATACACACTGGTCTGCCTCTTCCTAGCTACCTCGTTGAATCGATTAGCTAATGTTGACCCGATAATACGCATCTCTGGACGCTTTCTTTATCACCTTAATAGAGTAAAGTCAAGCAAATTATCTTTACTAAAGTAATGCCCTGATAAGATTTGTTTATTTACGTGAGAAAGTGAGACAAATAAATTCGCCCTCAGATTTTTTAAAAATTTACCTAAGAATGTGAGACAAAAATTCGCCCTTAGATTTTTTTATTTACGTGGGAAAATAAGACAAATAAATTCGCCTTAAGATTATTTTTATTTACGTGGGAAAGTGAGGCAAATGAAATCGTCCTATGATTTTTTTTATTTACGTGGGAAGGGAAACAAAGAAATTAGCCCTAAGATTTTTTTCCTTTACTTTGGAAGGTGAGACAAATAAAAAAGAAATTCCCCAAAAAAAGGAAAGTTTTTTTTTTTTTTTATTTACGTGGGAAAGTAAGACAAATAAATTCGCCCCTTGATTTTTTCTTAGTTACGTGTGAAAGTGAGACTAATAAATTCGCAAATTTTAGGTATGGCAATTATGTAAATTTAAAAGACAAGATTAGGTCACGTTCAGAACCAAAAAACTTAATGTAAACATCGTATGCGGTTTTACCTGCATACTGAGAATAATGAAATATTCGATATATATATATATATATATATATATATATATATATATATATATATATATATATATATATATATATATAAATGCATAGATTTCAGGAGGTTCCATGATACAATCTCAGTAACAGGCCATAATTTATTATAAAAATCGTTTCGCACACAAAACACGGTGCATCATCAGTCTGTGAAGAAATAAAAACAATTACATTATATTAATACATAAAAGGAATTCATCAAAGATTAAAATTGACATTAAAAAACTATAAAAAAGCGTTATTATTTTCTAAAAAGACAGTAAAACAAACAAGAGAGAGACTACTGAAACACCAACCATTTAAGATAAGGAAAGAAGAGGGAATGATAAAAGCTGAGGTCCCAGTCAAGACGAAAATTATGCCAGATATAAAGTTGAAGCCGAGGTGTTATTGTTTAGTGAAGGAACCAGCCTTTTTATGAGTAACGACTCTAAGGTGGTTAAGTGATCTGGGTCCTTCGTATAGGCAATTGTGGAGAAGTGCTGCTTCAAGGTCTCTATTTTACAAACTGCAGCATGATTTCTAATATTGGAGAATTCTGGTTGCTTAATTCTTTGACCTGTACGAAAGCTGAAACCCTTATGGCTGCAATATCTCACTTGCAGTAACCTTCGAGTCGATCCAATGTAAGAGCCCGGGCATCCAGGGCATGTGAATTTATAAACAACATTCGATCTCATGAAGGACTGCAAGCGATCTTTGAAATTAGAAAATGAACCTATTTTACGAGGATTATTCGAAATAAGTTGAAGTCGAAGACATGGAATTTCCTGTTCAATTATTTTTGCAAGTCTAAGTGAGAACTTGGTATCAGACACACACGGGACAGAAGCAAAGCACAGTTTCTTAGGAACATCAAAATTAGCTATAGGTGGTCGGAAAAATTAGGTTAATAATTTATTAATGATTCTATGGACTATATCTTTAGGATATGAATTTTTGTGAAAGAAGCTGAGTATAGAAAAAGGACATATACGGGATTAGCCAACAATTACTATAGTTCATGCCAAAAACCCTTCAAACTAAACAGTATTTACACTTTAGTCCATAGAACACTAAAATACTCTTCCAGTTGGCCAATATTTCATAAGGAAATGGAATTTTTTATTGAACTTCTTTCACAAAAATTCATATCCTAAAGATATAGTCCATAGAACCATTAATAAATTATTAACATAATTTTTCCAACCACCTATAGCTAATTCTGATGTTCCTAAGAAACTGTGCTTTGCTTCTGTCCCGTGTGTGTCTGATACCAAGTTCTCACTTAGACTTGCAAAAATAATTGAACAGGAAATTCCATGTCTTCGACTTCAACTTATTTCGAATAATCCTCGTAAAATAGGTTCATTTTCTAATTTCAAAGATCGCTTGCAGTCCTTCATGAGATCGAATGTTGTTTATAAATTCACATGCCCTGGATGCCCGGGCTCTTACATTGGATCGACTCGAAGGTTACTGCAAGTGAGATATTGCAGCCATAAGGGTTTCAGCTTTCGTACAGGTCAAAGAATTAAGCAACCAGAATTCTCCAATATTAGAAATCATGCTGCAGTTTGTAAAATAGAGATCTTGAAGCAGCACTTCTCCACAATTGGCTATACGAAGGACCCAGACCACTTAACCACCTTAGAGTCGTTACTCATAAAAAGGCTGGTTCCTTCACTAAACAATAACACCTCGGCTTCAACTTTATATCTGGCATAGTTTTCGTCTTGACTGGGACCTCAGCTTCTGTCATTCCCTCTTCTTTCCTTACCTTAGATGGTTGGTGTTTCAGTAGTCTCTCTCTTGTTTATTTTACTGTCTTTTTAGAAAATAATAACGCTTTTTTACAATTTTTTTTAATGTCAATTTTAATCTTTGATGAATTCCTTTTATATATTAATATAATGTAATTGTTTTTTATTTCTCACAGACTGATGATGCACCGTGTTCTGTGTGCGAAACGTTTTTTATAATAAATTATGGCCTGTTACTGAGATTGTATCATGGAACCTCCTGAAATCAGACTTGCAATATTGCGTCTGGAGATACTATATATACGTATATATATATATATATATATATATATATATATATATATATATATATATATATATATATATATATATATATATATATATATATATATATAATATATATATATATATATATATAGTACCGTTTACATGTAGTAATTTAAATTTTTTAAGCTTAAATTAGGAACTTACTTTACCTACAACAAAAAATGCATTTACTTATATATTAAATTCTTTAAACAACCACCTTTGCAGCGCTAACTCATATTTTATTCGTACATTTTACTCTACTTCAAATGACAAACTCATGTATTTATTTTTCATATATTATGCTCCACGGCACTCCCCTTCTCTGCATTACTAATGCTTTCATTTATTTCATAAATTATTTTGAACCACTAAAACCTAACAAACTCACACCTACGTAATATCATTCATTTACACATGAATTGTTTAACCTTATACTTTGTACTCATCTCTGCATACTAATTTATATTTCTTCCTTTATTTTACACTTAATAAGCACCTCATATGAAGCATTATTCATCAAAACTCAAGTACACAACAGTACAAATTCAAGATTCACTTTACACTTTACTCCTTATAAACTCACTTCTTACAATATTCCCCCCAAAACACACATATGCAGTACTACCCAACAAAGAATCATTATTCACTTTATACGCTTCTCTTAAATAAAAAAAAATAAAAATAAAAAAATTTTTTCTGCTGCTGTAGTCAATTTAATTCTGTAATATATTTCTCGTCTAACTCACCATCCGACACAAATTCACTATTCACTTTACACATTACTCACAGAAATACTCCTCTCCCCGCAGAGCTAATCAATTTATTCACAACATACATTATTCATCAAAACTCACTTCCACTCCAGAACAAATTCATTATTCACTCCACAACTACTCCCAAATCATTCATCTTCGAAGCACTGATCAAATCATTCACAATACTCCATACATTCATTATTCATCAGAACTCACTTCCACTGCAGAACAAATTCATTATTCACTCCACAACTACTCCCAAATCACTCTTCTTCTTCGTAGCACTGATCAAATCATTCATAATACTCATTACTCATCAAAACCCAACCCCACTTCTCCAAACATTCATTATTCATTCCATGCACTCCCTCCCATAAAGACTCACCTTCCCTTCTGCACTAATCAGTTTAATCTCATTATACATTACTCACCAGCACTCACCTCCATTGCAGCAAAGATTCATCCTGCATTCCATACAGTTCTCACCAAGATTCTTAATTTATCTTATATTAACATATTTATTCACAATAAGCTTACCTCCACTACACCATACATTCATTATTCATTCCATACAATACTCCCGAAAATGAATCGGTCTCTCTACATCACTCATCAATTCATTCACAAATAAATTACTTTTCAAAACTCACCATCTCAACACGAAACCATTATTCACTATATTTCTCTCCTATATCCTCACCTATCCAGCACTATCCAATTCATTCACAATATACATTTCTCGTCAAAAGCCAGCTTCTTTGCAGCACTGCAGTACTGAACAGTTTACTCATCAAGTTATTCATTCCTACATCTTCCCCTCTGCAGCAATATTCACTTCATTCACAATAAACATTACTTCTCAAAAAACCAGCTTCTTTGCGGCACTACAGCACTGAACAGTTTACTCATCAAGTTATTCATTCCTACATCTTCACCTCTGCAGCACTATTTAATTCATTCACAGTATACATTACTCATCAAAAACCAGCTTCTTTGCAGCACTACAGCACTAAACAGTTTA
>NC_061088.1:8035552-8040552 GCF_015104395.2 Macrobrachium nipponense | reverse complement strand
ATATTATATAGTATATATATTATATATATTATAAAATACACGCGTGCCCACCTATAGGACAGCAAAGTTAAACCACACCCCGTATTTGGGGAATGGTGCATCAGATTGAAGCTGACATCTACCTTGTTACCTGACACGAAACTAGGATATATTGTATCCAGATTTAGGATACAATGGAATTCCCAGTATTCTAACTCCAGTTTCTCTCTGTGACTCATTACCCCCCCCCCCCACCCCCCACACAGTTTTTTTAGGAAGGCAGTGGTTATGCATTGAAAAAGAAGAATCATGTGTGTGAATATGATACCTGACTTAAGGTCAAATAAGCTTAGTTTGTCGATCCTCAACCCTCTGACAACTGTCAAGTGTGGAGTCTTAGTTTCCAACGGTTTTAAATGTTTGTTCGTACTGTTCCCAGAACATATGTATTTTATACAGATTTTACGGTGTACGTGTCTTCCTTAATAGCTTAGAAATAAATTCGCAACGCGTCAGGACCTATAGCCAGAATGTTCTTTCTTAACTTGTGGTTTAATTAATAGGTATAAGAACACGCATACACACTCATGTACGTATGTATATGTGTATATAGCGTATATATAAATATATATAATATATATATATATATATATATATATATATATATATATATATATATATATACACATATACTTGCTTGTCTCATGTCCAAACGGCATACCAGAACCAGCTTCATTTTTCCTAACAAAATAAAAATGACATAAAATAAAAAGGCCATGAAAATTAGTCTAGCCCCCTACATTCACCCTCTACACATGGAAATAATTGAACCCCTTTTTTTCGTGTCCGCAAATAAGGCAGATGTCAGCATTAATTTCGACCTCTGGTCCACTTACACAGGGTGTGGCTAATTTCCTCTGCAAAGCTTTTAGTCAGACTTGCCCTTAAAAGGAGTTAATTAAATTGAAGTATTTTTTTGTATAAGCACTGACAATACTGCAGCTAAAAAGGTCTGTAGGTCGAGAATGTATGCCTTAATAAATTGATGCATAATATACTTACATAAACTTCACATGAAAATACACACAAATATACACAATTATACACATACATACACTAAGCTCTTAGTCACACTTGTCCTTAAAAGGAGTTAATTAAATTGATTTTTTTTTTTTGGTATAAGGGCTGACAATACTATACTTAAGAAGGTCTGTAGGTCGACAATTTACGCTTTAATAAATTTATGCGTAGTATATTTTATTGAACTTCACATCAAATACACATACAAATATACACAACAATAATACACATACATACATAATACATACATACATACATACATACAGTAAGCGAGATACCCATGGCTGATCCTTACTAGATCAAATAATAAAAAAAAAATTCTAATGTGCTCATGTTGACCTCAGATGTGCAAGAAGTACTTAGCAGTGAATCAACTGTAGTGTTCGCAGTCACACTTGAGAGAGGCATGGATTAGCAATCTCTTCCCAGAGAGAGAGAGAGAGAGAGAGAGAGAGCTCACGACTGCATCGAGATCCAGGCAAGAATTCCCACCACCAATAGTATTTGAATAAATATTTTTCAACTCCAATTGATTTTTACCAAGAAAAGACCAAGTGCTTAAAAAGGAGAAAGATAGTTTAAGAATTTTCCTTAAGTATAACTCGAATAACACCAAACTTGAAATATGCAAACGACAACACATCTAGGATGATAAATTGCCGAGTCTAAATATTTCTAAAAACAGCAGAAAAACGTATTAGTAATTCCGTTATGGTTATACTCTCTAAATAAACAAAACGTTATGTAAAGAACCTGCTACAACCTCCTCAACTTTGGACAACAATATACCTTGAATTATTTCACTATATGAATTAAAAACTCAAGTCAATATCAACATATTACTGATGATAGAGGTGAACACATATGTCCACACAAAAGTATTACAGACTTCAAGCAATTACATCACCGAATGATATATTTCAGAAAGAGTCCATAATGTATCAGCCTGAAATAGTGTATGGCAGCGATGACAACACATCTTTGAATCTGACTCTAAATTATGCAAACACATTCATTTGTGGTCTCAGTAGGTATGCGTCTCAGAGTGAAAGTGTGCTATACTTTTGAGACGACGTAAGTGAATAAAGATTTATTGATCAGATTGATTTCTCAATATCACTAATGTTGCGCTCAGTTCGAAACCGATGGTAGACACACGTATTATAAATTATTCTCATAACTAATCACTCATAGCTGAGTTACCCAGGCAAATGGGATGATCAGAGAGAGAAAGAGAGACTAAGATTGGGGACACAGGCCAAAGTTTACATCTGGTATAATACTGTAGCATATCCACTTGCCATATTATATCTATGGTCTGTGAATATTTTTTTATAACATTTGTTCAGAGATGATCATTCAGTTAGCATCGGTTTCACCCCGTACTATCTTGATTGTACTATCTTGCAGACCATTTTGAACGAACAGTCCCATGAACATCATCAGGGAACGTATAACTCTCTCTCTCTCTCTCTCTCTCTCTCTCTCTCTCTCTCTCTCTCTCTCTCTCTCTCTCCACTCATGTCAGTTGTGAAATTGAGGCAATATTTTGCCTTACAAAATCATAATTCTTTTTTTAACTAAAATCATTACTACCTGCGTGAAAACAGATATCTCTGTAAACCAGTGATTTACAGGTGAATTCGGAATTGGATTCGATTGATTCAAAGCAGAGAGAGGAGAGAGAGAGAGAGAGAGAGAGAGAGAGAGAGAGAGAGAGAGAGAGAGAGAGAGAGTTATGATTCAGTAATATAGAATATTGACTAAATATCTGTCAATGTCCTGATGACCGCGCCAGTTATAACCCGAACTGTACAAAAATATTTTGCACGGTTCTCTCCAGTTTTATTTGTTTATTTATTTAATATCTGCAAGTACACTGAATGAACAAATTTTGTTATGATAAGGCCAATCATATTTTTCAATTAAACTCACTCAAAATAATAAGAATATGGCAAACATTCTCTCTCTCTCTCTCTCTCTCTCTCTCTCTCTCTCTCTCTCTCTCTCTCTTCTCTCTCTCTCTCTCTATATAATATTATATATATATATATATATATATATATATATATATATATATATATATTATATATATATATATATATATATATATATAAAGATAAATGCCACGAAGGAAAAATAAACGAAGGAGTCTGCGAGATCTTTCGACTTAAAAGTCCTTTACTGAAGCAGATACTGACAAAAATACGAGAAAAGACAATACAAGAAGGGTTATTTTCTTTGTGCGTTTTGACTAAAACGCACAAAGAAAATAACCCTATGCGGCCTATTATCAGTACTATTGGTTCAATTTCATATAAACTCTCGAAATATATCACTAAGATCTTGATCCCGTTACTTGGAACCATCTCCGATTCTCATATATATAATTCTCTAGATTTAGTTGATAAATTATACAAAATTGCTCTTTGCCCTACTGATAGATTCGTTAGTTTTGACGTATGTTCTCTTTTTACTAAAGTCCCTATAGACTCTATTTTAGAATATCTTAGCAATGAACTAACTCAGCATGAATTACCTCTACCTATAAGTCACATTATTTCACTCACGAGTTTGTGCATTTGTGATTGTAAGTTTATATTCAATGGTGAATTTTATTAACAAATTTTTGGCATGGCAATGGGAAATCCTTTATCAACATTGCTCTCAAACCTGTATATGGAATTCTTTGAAAAACGCTACTTACCTAATATCATTCATATTCCTGTAAAGTGGTATCGTTACGTTGATGATTGTTTAGCTGTTCTTCCTGTCGGTATTGATGTAAATGATTTACTCTCTAAATTAAATAACCAGGTACCATCGATTAAGTTTACTCTAGAATTAGAAAAAGACAATTGCCTCCCTTTCTTAGACGTTTTGATACATAGAGAACCATTTCAATGTAAATTCAGTATTTATAGGAAACCGACTAACAACTTAACTTATGTTCATTTCTTCTCAGGCCACCATCTTAATATAATAATATCAATTTTTTCCTCTATGTTTTTACGAGCATTGCGAATTGTCAGTCCACAATATTTGGATCAAGAAATTGAATACATAAGAAAAATAGTGAAAGATTTATGCTATCCTTCACATATATTAGACATTTGTTATAATAAAGCCCACAAAAAGTTTTATACTGAAAATAACACACAGAAAGAAAATTCTAAGAACATTCTCAGTTTGCCTTATTTTAACGGATTTGAAACCATTAAACCATTGTTAAAAGCTTTTAATGTCAACCTTGTTTCTTCCTATAATAACACACTAAAAAGAATGTTAATAAAAAATGGCCCCAGAGAAAGCAACAACATAATATATAAAATTCCATGTATGGATTGTCCCTCATTCTATCTCGTACAGTCCAGCAAGGGCTTAGAAGTAAGGCTAAGCCAGCATAAATACTCTGTAAAAACTGGGCAAAAATCTAATGCATTATCTATTCATTTAAGTGAAAACAACCACCGAATTAATTGGATTGACAGTTCAGTAATTGCACGGTCAAGAGATGTCTTATCACGAAATCTTTTAGAATCTGCTTTAATACAACTTACTTTTCATTGTAATTTCAATGTTAGTCGTGGCCTTTTTCATTTAGACCCTTGTATCTGTAACATGTTTAAGAATGACCTCAAATATATAATTACTGACTTAAATAAAAATCAGTTGCCTTAGAGTTATTAAATTTTATTGTAATGTATGTCTGTCATGTTTTGTGAATATGGTTTTGTTTACCAGGTTCCGAATAGCTGTCACCTATAATCCTTTAATTGTCTGGAGATTGTATCTGAGATGATTGTCTTAAACCTTTAATTGCACCTTTTGTTTATGCTTGTTTGGGAATGTTTCTTATCTTCCAGGTGTGTCGGATTCTAGGCACTAATCCCTTTATAATCCCTATCTGTCAGTTATACGAACCTTCTTGTATTGTCTTT
>NC_061088.1:8025552-8030552 GCF_015104395.2 Macrobrachium nipponense | reverse complement strand
GGGGAAGAAATGTTGTCGCTCATATCGGTTGCGAGGATGCAATTCGAGTCCTACCCAGAATTCTGGGTAGGAGTGCCATCCATACCGACTGGACGCAGCCAGTCTAAGATTCTATGTTCAGTGGAGACTCTGGCTCGTATTCTATTTGATCGAATATTAGAAATTTTTCTTTGATGTTTTGTTATTTATGTGAAATATATTGAAGCCCCTTTATGTCATATGAAATATACTTCAGCCCCTTTATGTAATTTGTGTGAGAAACTGGTTGTATAAACTGGAAGGGTGAATTAAATTCATGCCAAATGAACGCAACCAGTCTGTAGTAGGTTCAAATCAACAGTGCATCTGATATCTAGGCCAGTCCCTCCTTACGACGCTCCTGATTGGCTGTTGATAAAGCAATCACAGGGCTGGAAGCTCTCAATCTCTCTCGGGAGAATTCACATAGGCAGGATGCATATTCCACCTCACCTGGGGGATACGTCTTTCAAAAGTATCCCTCAGGGGAGGTGGAACATACTTCCTGCCTCTGTGACCTCGCTCGAGAGAGACTGGGAGTTTCCACCCCTGTGATTGGATTATCAACAGCCAATCAGAAGAGTCGTAAGGAGGGACTGGCCTAGACATCAAATGCAGGGTTGATGTGAATTTACTATAGTAGTCTAGGTTTTTTATTAATGGAGACACTCTAGGTCGTGTATGGTCAATCGCATATTAAAAGATATTTCTTTAATTTTGTGTTGCTGAGAGAACCTGGAGGAATGAATTAAGTTTATACGAGACGAACGCAACCAGTTTAGGAAACTAAGTTCAATGGGGACTCTGTGTCGTGTTCTATTTAATCGAAAATTTAATCATTTTTTAAACTTTGTTAATGTGAAAAAAATCCAAATAGTTTTAAGCAATTGATGTGGAACACTGTCTTCATAAGCTAGAAGGGTGAATTAAACTATTCTTCTACGGACAGCTAATGTTTTGTTAAAGAATAAAAATATGTAGGTCACTGGATAAACAGTAACAAACATATATAAATCTATATATTTCCTTATCTTACTGATACAAATTCTGTCGCTTATTTTAGCGTTATACATCAATATCTCGTCCAACTAACCAACCAGGCCCACCGCCCACCACCCCCCCCCAAAAAAAAAAAAACCCTTCCCCCCACCCCCCAACACACAAACCTTACTTCCTTAATCATCATCAACCACGCTTAGCCAGACGCATCGAAAAACTCGAAATGAATTAAACGTAGAAGTGTCAATCATTACATAAATATAATTCCGTGATGTTCCAGCCCAGCGGATAAGGTCACGACAGTTCTGGGAATGTCAAAATTCCCCCTCCCCCCCAAAAAAAAGGTCACTTGGAATTGAACAAGTGATGTTAATGTTACCGGTACCAGGAAGTGAGATGAGGATTTGTGAATATGGATGGATGAAGGAGTCGGAAATCTGTTGGCGTTATTAATTTTGAAAGGTTAACGGTGTTATTAATTTTGAAATGGTAATGGCATTATTAATTTGGAAAGGGTAATAGCGTTACTAATTTTGAAAGGGTAACGGTGTTATTAATTTTGAAATGGTAATGGCGTTATTAATTTGGAAAGGGTAATAGCGTTACTAATTTTGAAAGGGTAACGGTGTTATTAATTTTGAAATGGTAATGGCATTATTAATTTGGAAAGGGTAATAGCGTTACTAATTTTGAAAGGGTAACGGTGTTATTAATTTTGAAAGGGTAATGGCGTTATTAATTTTGAAATGGTAATAGCGTTATTAATTTTGAAAGGTAATGTCGTTGTTGATTTTGAAATGGTAACGGCGTTATTCATTTTGACGTTATTATTTTTGAAAGGGTAACGGCGTTATTAACTTTGAAAGGGTAATGGCGTTATTAATTTTGAAAAGGTAATTGTGTTATTATTTTGAAAAGGTAATGGCGTTATTTTGAAATGGTAATGGCGTTATTAATTTTGAAATGGTAATGGCGTTATTAATTTTGAAATGGTAATGGTGTTATTAATTTTGAAATAGGCAATGGCGTTATTAATTTTGAAATAGGGAATGGCGTTATTAATTTTGAAATGGTAATGGCGTTATTAATTTTGAAATAGGCAATGGCTTTATTAATTTTGAAAAAGTAACGGCGTTATTAATTTTGAAATAAAATAACTTAATATCCGGTTCTATCTCAAACTATTCTAAGTAATTACGGGCGCGAAATTTCTTCGTTTCAAAATCTTAATATCTCGATAACTGAAGGAATGAAGTTTATGCTCAAAAAGAAAAGTTTATGGATTACGAAAGACTACGAGCTAAATTTGTCTGTCCGCCCTCAGACCTTAAAATCTACTGGGGCTAGAGAGCTGCAAATTGGTATGTCGATCATCCATCTTTCAATAATCAAACATACCAAAATGCATCCCTGTTAGCCTCAGTAGTTTTTATTTTACCTAAGGTTGAAGTTAGCCACGATCATGCTTCTGGCTACGATGTAGGTTAGGCCACCACCGGGCTGTAGTTGAAAATTCCTGGGCCGCGGAACATCGAAAGATAAATCTAATTTCGTTGGCCTTAACTGTACGCGTCTTTTACTTGTTTTCTATAAAGATTAAATGTTGTTTAAGCTGAAATACGATGTATCTACTATGAGATTCAGGGCCTCTGTAACACGGTTTTTGGACTTTGCTCCTTGTCAAAACATCTGATGTAGCTGAAAGTTGACATATGTATATTTTACAACTACACACAAATTTTGTCAGCATTATCAATAACCTAAAACCGATACTTTTAATCTTTATAGAGTAAAAATTATCTAGCTGATGCCATGGCCAATGATTACGAGCCAAGTCGAAAAACATTCATTACGCAAGCAAAGCAAACACCTTTTGACGAAATGTTGCCCCGCCCATCCACTAGACAGAAATTAATTCTCCTTGTTCCATCGCTCTGAAACCCGAAGACTTTATGAATGGCGGAACGATACATAGATGTGGGTGGGGTATCTGTGCTAGCGTAGTAATACTACTGTAGCAGTAGTGCCGCAACAGTATAGCAGTAATATATATACATGAATTAAACGTTTAGGCCAACTGCTGGGATCCTTGAGGATCATTTAGCACTTCTTACAACTACTCGGGAAATGAGTTTTTATAGCCAGAAGTTAAATTTTGTAATCCAACAATGCCCATGATAACCTTCAGTGTTATCCTGAATTATAACGAGGCCAAAGTGGGTGGAGCCTCATGAAGTTATCATTCTGACGATAATTACTGGTGAAGGTTTAAAGTCAAAATACGGTACCGGCTACTTTTTTTTTCAGTAAATAGGTAGATAGCCAATAAATAAAAATCGCTTGACATTGGATATAGCAGTTATCTAATCAAGCTTGTCTACTATGTTTTTGAAAATTACCAACTATTCCCTACATCTTGTCAATCTGATTGTGACCTACAAAGTAGACTGTAATTTCTTAGGAAACTTATTTTGGGAGTTAGACTAATAATCGAAGTGTTTTTGTATTTATTAACATATTTTGTTGGTTTGTTCATTATGACAATTATCAGTGGAGAGGTTTCAGAGTTCATAAAGGTGTGCTGCTTTGCTTGTATTTAAATTTGTTTGTCATTGTTGCCAGAGGTATAGCCTTCGTTACGTATAGCCAATCATCCATCGAGAAAGAGGGAAGAAATGCTGCCATAAGTTACGTAACCAGTGCGTTCGAAACCTTTTCTCTGAGTAAGTTGGCCCGTCTTCAAAAAAAGTCACTTTTACATTGTAAGTACTAAATTTATTCAACCTACGTAATGCAGAATGCAATCAAAATTTATGTGTTGATATAATGTGTATTCTGAATAAGCGTTATATTTATGAAATGCATAGATAAATAGTTATTGCGAAAAAACCGTGTTACAGAGGCCCTGAATCTCATAGTAAGTGAATATCTACCAATAATCTTCTACTCGAAGTATAAGCTGAAAAACAGTATAACTATGAAGTGACACATATGCTTATCCTAACATAAGCAGAAATACTATACCTAGGAACTATCTCTCATATAAGCTTAAATTATTTTGAAAACCAAATATTTTCATGCGAACATAAAATAAAGATCCCATAGTATAATGCAATGTG
Organism: Macrobrachium nipponense; assembly: GCF_015104395.2. Taxonomy (NCBI): domain Eukaryota; kingdom Metazoa; phylum Arthropoda; class Malacostraca; order Decapoda; family Palaemonidae; genus Macrobrachium; species Macrobrachium nipponense. Next base: position 8,026,416 of record NC_061088.1, on the reverse strand, counting down.
GGAAGCAATAACATTTATTATATCTTCTTGAGACTAGTCTAATCAAAAATTAAGAAAAGTCAGCTAATTAAAAATGTAGTTATCATTAGATGACTGGAATCTCGACGAAATTAACTGATTAAATAATAAAAATTCAATCAATACGCGCATGAAAATCATTACAGAAAGGCTTACTAATGACATATAACGGACATCATTACAAATTTAAAGGACATTATAACGACTGACGTACAATGTTTTACAAAACTCGGTTATCAGTTGACATTCAGAGATTACCCAGGCAGGGCCGGGTTGGTCAGCAAGCGTATACGTATATATGCGTATGTGGGCGCGTGAGGTGCATGTGTGTGTGTATACATATACATACATAATATATAAATATATATATACATACATACATATATATATATATATACATATATTTTGAAAGGGTAATATATATATATATATATATATATATATATATATATATATATTACCCTTTCAAAATATATGTATATATATATATATATATATATATATATATATATATATATATATGTATGTATGTATATATATATATATATTATGTATGTATATGTATACACACACACATGCACCTCACGCATGCATGAATACATGCAAAGATAAGAAACCTTTCAGATGAGAGAGAGAGAGAGAGAAAAGCAATAGTGCATGTCGCTGTGCAGATGCAATGCAGTTCACTCAGCTGAACGGTCGTCAGATTCCATGACGAATGCGTTGCAGATTCACTTCAATATTTGCATACAAGATAAAAAAAAATAAAACAATATATCACCGTTGCATTTCTCTGAAATTTAATTGTGATAATAGTTGCAAAGTTCGCATCTGCACGATTTTGAT